>NC_048581.1:66058642-66098642 GCF_013265735.2 Oncorhynchus mykiss
ACCCTGTCCAGAAAGAACTCTTGGCCTTAGTTCTCAGTGTTCTCAGTTAGATGGACTCTTCGGATTGATGAGTGCATGAGGAGACATAGCATCTGCTTGTTAGGCATGCAAAAGATTCACTGATCTATTTGCTGGGAAACATTCCAGCCTTTGTTCAGAGTAAGCTAGACTTAAACCTTGGCATCCCATTCCAAGGACATACCTTCTATTATAGTTTAAAATCAGATCCAAGAGGTGTATAGATATGCAGTAACAAAGCACCAACCTGTTTGTCTCAATCACTTCATTCCTCCACCACGGCCCAACTATCTCAGGCATGCAGAGTCAATATTTACACTATCACTGATGAGAGGTATGGCTCTGTTGTTATTGGTTGGCCTGAGCGTTTGTGTGTGTATACGTGTGGGTATTTGGTGTGTGTGTGTGTGTGTGTGTGTGTTGAAATCTGGTTGGTATTTGTTGTGTTTGATTAAGTGTGTTTGTGTGAGTGTGTACGTGTGTGTATGTGGGTGACTGTATGAGGTCACTGATGCAGCCAGGCAGATCTGAACATGGATAACACATGACACATGGGTGATGTATGGTGTGTGTGAAAGGGGCATGTCTGTGTATGACTGTAGCGTGTTTTCACTGAATTGCGGGTAAACGTGTTTCTGCTCTACAGTGTGAAAAACCATGTTCATGTCTGTGTGTGTGTATATGTGTGTGGTGTGTGTGTGTATGTGTGTGTGTGTGTATGTTCCTTGTGTGTAAGTGTGTGTGTATGTTTGTGCATTTGCGAGGGGTGGGGTTTGAAGAGGACGCTTTGCGATACCTTAGGGAAGTGTGTGTGTGTGTGTGTGTGTGTGTGTGTGTGTGTGTGTGTGTGTGTGTGTTTGATGATCTCGCAGGCCCTTAGGAGAGACAGCTGCTTTGATGACTAAAGGAGGCCTTTTCTTTTTTTATATAATATATTTTGTATTCACAGAAAATGGAAGATGAAACATTAAGACATTGTACATTTGTCCCCTTTATGTCCTCCCCTCGACCTCCCTCACCCCCACCCCAGAACGCCTTCAAACACATTTGAAAAGAAAAGGAAAGTCATAGAGTTCCATATAAAAAAGCTTTCAAAAATATACCACATAATGTTACCTCAAAACAAAGCAAACACACGATAGTCTACCAATTTCAGGTGATTAGGTAATCCTATAGGCCGACAGTGCATTGCAAAAGTATTCATCCCCCTTGGAGTTGTTTCTATTTTGTTGCATTACAACCTGTAGTTTAAATTGATTTTTATTTGGATTTCATGTAATGGACATACACAAAATAGTCTGAATTGGTGAAGTGAAATGAAAAAAAGAACTTGTTTAAAAAAGAAAATAAAAAAGTCAAATGGAAAGTGGTGTGTGCATATGTATTCATTCCCTTTGCTATGAAGCCCCTAAATAAGATCTGGTGCAACCAATTACCTTCAGAAGTCACATAATTTGTTAAATGAAGTAAACCTGTGTGCAATCTGTGTCACATGATCTGTTCTGTTTTGAATAGCCCCAGAGTCCACAACATCATTAAGCAAGGGACACCACCAAGCAAGCGGAACCATGAAGACCAAGGAGCTCTCCAAACAGGTCAGGGACAAAGTTGTAGAGAAGTACAGATCAGGGTTGGGTTATGAAACAATATCAGAAACTTTGAACATCCCACGGAGCACCATCAAATCCATTATTCAAAAATGTAAAGAGTATGGCACCACAACAAACATACCAAGAGAGGGCCACCCACCTAAACTCACGGTCCAGGCAATGAGGACATTAATCAGAGAGGCTACAAAGAGGCCAAAGATAATCCTGAAGGAGCTGCAAAGGCTTGGAATATCTGACCATAGGACCACTTTAAGCCGTACACTCCACAGAGCTGGGCTTTACAGAAGAGTGACCAGAAAAAAGCCATTGCTTTTGGTGTTCACCAAAAGGCATGTGGGAGACTCCCCAAACATATGGAAGAAGGTACTCTGGTCAGATGAGACAAAAATGTAGCTTTTTGGGAATCAAGGAAAACACTATGTCTGGGGAAACCCAACACCTCTCATCACCCCGAGAATACCATCCCCACAGTGAAGCATGGTGGTGGCAGCATCATGCTATGGGGATGTTTTTCATCGGCAGGGACTGGGAAACTGGTCAGAATTGAAGACATGATAGATGGCACTAAATACAGGGAAATCCTTGAGGGAAACCTGTTTCAGTCTTCCAGAGATCTGAGACTGGGACAGAGGTTAATCTTCCAACAGGACAATGACCAGAAGCATACTGCTAAAGCAACTCGAGTGGTTTAAGGGGAAACATTTAAATGTCTTGGAATGGCTTAGTGAAAGCCCAGACCTCAATCCAATTGAGAATCTGTGGTATGACTTAAAGATTGCTGTACACCAGCGGAACCCACCCAACTTTAAGGAGCTGGAGCAGTTTTGCCTTGAAGAATGGTCAAAAAACCCAGTGCCTAGATGTGCCAAGCTTATAGAGACATACCCCAAGAGACTTGCAGCTGTCATTTCTGAGAAAGATGGCTCTACAGAGTACTGAATTTTGGGGGGGTGAATTTTTTTGTCATATTTATTGCTTGTTTCACAAGAAAATATATTTTGCATCTTCAAAGTGGTAGGCATGTTGTGTTAATCAAATGATACAACTCCCCCCGAAAAAAAATATTTTAATTCCAGGTTGTAAGGCAACAAAATAGAAAAAATGCCAAGGGGGTGAATACTTTCGCAAGCCACTGTATACAGCAGTGACCTCAAGGGCTGGGGGAAAGCCCAATAATCCTCATCTGGAGCAAGTGTTTAAAGCAGTTCAAATTAGAAAGGAGGCTTTTTCTAATTCAGTTTGATCTAGTACAGTTTGGTCTCAAACTGGGAGACTGGAGACTAGTTTGAGATGTCCTAATTTATGATCAAGTCATCGACATACATACAAAATGGTGCCTGGAGTCAACAGTTGCAGAGTGTTAATGGCATTTCCTCTGGCTGTGTGGTCATTAGACTGTCCTCTCCACTGTCAGTCTCACACCGTGTGACTCCATCTCTTCATCAAACATACACTAAGGACCCAGACATACACATACACTCACACACACACACACACACACACACACACACACCGCACACACACACACACACACACACACACACACACACACACACACACACACACACACACACACACACACACACACACACACACACACACACATACACACACACACACACACACACACACACACACACACCGCACACACACACACACACACACACACACACCGCACACACACACACACACACACACACACACACACACACACACACACACACACACACACACACACACACACACACACACACACACACACACACTTGAGACAGTTATGCCTGAGAATAAGAATATAATAATTTAATTAGAGGAGGATAAGAAAGAGAGAAAGCAGGGAAAGAGTAGGATGCAGAAGGAGAGGAATGAGGGAGTGAAGAATCAGAAGATGAAGACAAAAGAAAGGCCACACAGAGGAGGGTAGAGAATCAATCTGTCTTCAAGGAGCTGTTAATAATTATACATTCTACAGCCTTCTCCATCTTCGTTAGTCTTTCATTAATTCATAATACTGAAACAAATTACCTTTGCATGGATGAAAATTACACCTAAATGTGGCGTAGCAGTTTGGCATTTGGTGATTAAATATTCCTGGGAGAGTCAGAGAGTTTGATAGAGCACCGTTTTGTTGATGAAGTCGTGTAACATTGTTACCTTTGAAATAACAGTGGTCTCATATCCTACGTGTTCACATTAGTGACGGGGGGAACATCGATGAACGTGGAGAGCATCAATAGACAAGGGAAAGAGAAGAGGAGGATTTGGGCACTGTCTTGTACACACACACAAACACACATTCACGCATGCGCACAGAATAGATTCAAAACAAATTGGGAGCTCGAAATTGATTGATTGGTTGAATAAATAACCACAAATAACCGTCAGCTACACTATTCCATACACTACAGTCACTCCACACTGCAGTCACTCCACACTGCAGTCACTCCCCACATAAGGAGAGTATGTCTGCTATCTGTCAAGTGTTTATTATAAAGGTTTCGATATTTAAACACCTTTTTTGATAGATTTGATAAAGCCCTTTCATTGTCCGTCTATTTTCCTCCAATAGTGGTTCATTCTCTTGTATCCACTTTGTTCTTCATTGGACGCATCTTGGACTGAATAAAAAACGTTCTCTCGAAATCTGTCTTAAGTCATGAGGTAATGACAGATACAGTTCCATCCCAGTCCAAATGCTTCTCTTTGTCACACCACTGTACCTGTGTGGAACAAAGCACCTGAACTCTCTCCACACAATAGACCATATTGAAAATAACAGATTCAATAAAGACTTGTTCCTGGCTACAATACAATCAGGATACGTCAGAGGCAGAGGGAGAGAGCTGAGCTCTGAACGATAACACAGGAGAGAATGGGCTGGTCTGACTCCCTTTTGTCTCCCTCTCCGTCTGTGTATAGATTATAGATGATATAGAAGCACATAGCTGTGCTCCAATGTCTTTGTCTGAGCCACTCTGTATCTGGTCCTCTTTGAGTCTTAACCAAAGCAAGAGAAACACAACACCTTCCAAGTAAGTTACTGACTGACTCAATCTCCCTTTGTGTGTTTGTGTGTGGCTTGTTAAGATCTATTCCCCTCCAGACTACAGCTGTCCTCTCTGCTCCATTGTGAGGTGAGTGATAGAGCTATAGAGTTATAGTCAGAGTTATATACAGGCGGCAGCTCAGAGAGAAGAGTGTTAGACTCCCCTCCAAGACCCCTGTGGCAATGTATCCATTATCACACACACAGAGAAACACGCTTGCATGCATACACGAAGCACACCCAGTGAAGGAGTTTTATTGGTGCAGCAAGGCTTCCAGGCCTGTTGATGAAACAAGAGCGGAGGATGTAGAGCTGAAGGTGAGCTGAGACGTTCTTGTGTTGTTTGCTCCTGTTTACATACATTACACAGGCACACTCCTCGGCTGTAAAAGGAACAACCGTGTCAATTATCCCTGAACACATATCTCTCTCTCTCTCTCTCTCTGTTTTTAGCTACCCTAATGGGCTTACTCTCTCTCTCTAACCCTCTCTCCTTCTCTCTCTCTTCCTCTCTCGGTCTCCATCCTCTCCTGGTGCTCAGCTTCTCTAATGGGCCGTCTCTCAGAATGATGAGAAGCCATATTTTTGGAGTCACCTCAGATCACACAGCAGAGCACACTGTGTCAGGAGAACATGAAGAAGGCAGGAATAAACATCTCACAACTACCCAACAGATTATCACACAAGCTGTGTGTGTGTGTGTGTGTGTGTGACAGGTATTATACCAGTGTGGAAGGTATTGTTACTTTCTCAAAAGGAACATGCCACACATAGGGGTTACACACTAATAAACACAGACATGAATACAACCATCCGCTTTGCTACAGAGAGTGTGAGAGAGAGAGGGAAGAGAGAGAGAGGAAGAGAAAGAGATGTATAAACTGTCAACACTGTCACAGAAAATGGCCCTCAAATTAAGCGGAGCGCGCAGTGGTACAAGGGACTCTGGGAAATTGCCTTTTATCACTTCCCAAACAAAGGGCTGTCTGACAGCCTTGAGCCCGATAACACACACACACACACACACACACACACACACACACACACACACGCACACACACGCACACACACACACACACACACACACACACACACACACACACACACACATCTGACAGTGTTGCGCTCGATAACTCCGCCAGCTGCTATTTACATTATTATTATTCTATCAAGCCACCTCGCTCTCTCTGTCTCTCTCTCCCTCGCTCTCTGTCTCTCTGTCTCTCTCTCCCTCGCTCTCTGTCTCTCTCTCTCTCTCTCTTCTCCACTGACTTTTACTATCCCTGGAAGCCGTGTGCTTTCATGTGGTTAACATCATGAAAAGTAACCGCTTCTTATTTCCTCCTCTCCTCTCCTCTCCTCTCCTCTCCTCTCCTCTCCTCTCCTCTCCTCTCCTCTCCTCTCCTCTCCTCTCCTCTCCTCTCTCTATCAAGCCACCTCTCTCTCTCTCTCTCTCTCTCTCTCTCTCTCTCTCTCTCTATCTCTCTCTCTCTCTCCTCTTCTCCCCCAAGGCTTGTGCATCCCCTCTTTAATGGGTCTAAGCGCTGTAAGCTGGCTGTGAGCAGAGGAGACTCTTACACACGGATCCGCTAGGCTTATCTCTGCCTGTTTATCATGGTTATTATTATTAATGTTCTCTCTCTCAGAGAATGGTAGAAGAGAGGAGGGAGAGGAGAGGGGTAGAAGGAGGAGGGGTGGCAGGCGGTTAGAGCTTTCCTGTGATGTGATGCTTGTTAAATAAACTGGCTATTTACCACCATGACAGACAGATTATTTACAAACACACACCATTACACATGCCTTCCTGCCTGCCGTCTCTAGTTCTCTCTCTTCATCTCTGTCCGGGGACAGAATTTCACTGGGAGGGGGGGAGTGATGACCGAGACTGGAGGGGGGGAGTGATGACCGAGACTGGGAGGGGGGGAGTGATGACCGAGACTGGAGGGGGGGAGTGATGACCGAGACTGGAGGGGGGGAGTGATGACCGAGACTGGAGGGGGGGAGTGATGACCGAGACTGGAGGGGGGGAGTGATGACCGAGACTGGAGGGGGGGAGTGATGACCGAGACTGGAGGGGGGGAGTGATGACCGAGACTGGAGGGGGGGAATGATGACCGAGAATGGAGGGGGGGAGTGATGACCGAGACTGGAGGGGGGGAGTGATGACCGAGACTGGAGGGGGGGAATGATGACCGAGAATGGAGGGGGGGAGTGATGACCGAGACTGGAGGGGGGGAGTGATGACCGAGACTGGGAGGGGGGGAGTGATGACCGAGACTGGGAGGGGGACAAGACCACGATTGTCATTTTGTCAAATCACCACCATAATAAGAGTTCAAAATGTCCAGTATTTCTGGGTTCATAGTTCAGAACAACATGCATGATGAAAAAAATGCATGCTGAGGGAAAATAGAGCCACTCTACAAACTATTAATAACCCAAATACAGTGGGGAACAATGGGCCTTCTACGCCTTCAGAGATTTCTAAAATAATGATTATAACAATATAATAATGATAATTATATTATTGTTTTCAATAATGTTCAGATTTAATGTCTTCAGTTTTTTTTGGAAAGGAAAGGGTTAACACCGGATTTTTCTTTGGTGGTCTCTGTGGAGGTAAATCTAACTAGCTAAGTCAGCCCTTGACTAGGCCATCAGAAGCTAGAGCAACATGTTGGAGTGACAATGGAATCAACCAATCACATTTTGACTTAATGAGTGGGACCGTTTTTACAAAAACGTATGGAAACTTCTGCCTTCCTGAAGGGCAACAGGTCACTGCCCCAATAGCGAGAAGTATTTTCCCACGGTCTAACTAGCTAGCTTTTGTTGTGGGTTAGTTTGCAGCGGCTGCAGCAGGTTTTATTAAAGAGGATGTTGTTGCTCATTTGTTAGCTTCTCCTTTTCCTCATCAAGGGGGTTGAGCTCCGGTGTCCCCTTCACCCCGTCCGTGGCACAAACACTTTGTCTGTGTAAGGATATGCGCCTTTTGGCCACCACTTTTATGTTGGACCACGTCTTTTTATTTCTGAGAGGGTCCGACCTTCTGAGCCAGCAGCATTCACAGTGTCACATGCTGCCACTCTAATGCCTTTTTGGCATTTGTAACACCCACACGGTGTAACACCCACACGGTGTAACACCCACACGGTGTAACACCCACACTGTGTCCACCAAACAATATGTTTTGTCTTGCGTCAACCTCCCCTACAAGAACTTCCATTTCACCTTTCTGTCGGGATATGCTGTCATTGTCGTCATGCAGTCAGTATGGATGAATATTAATTAGGGGCGTTTCACTGACTATTTATAGGCAACTATGGACGTTAAAAGGGTGGAACAAAACGCTGGCTCACGTGCGCCAAATGTCGAGTTGATTGTGATTTCTAAAGGGAAACCGGCATGGAACGTGCGTGCGCACTGTGTTTCTGTGTTTTCGTCCATACGCCACCTTTTGACATGAATCCTCCACACGGGTTTATAAATGAGGCCCCTGGTGTTATTATTGCAGTGCGCTTGCTGTTGTTAGCCATCTATTTAAAAATAACTTATGTGAAACATTTTTGTATTTAATGAAGTGGAACTGGCAGCATTTAAGCAACATTAAATCTAATTCAAATCTGTTTATATACACCCCCAGGAAGAATATAACACTTTTTAAAAACATTTCTGACAAGTGACCACTTAGATATGGTCATTTTCACGTTTTCACAAATTATTTGACTGTTTGGGAATTACGTATACTAAGATATTTGTGAAAATTCTATAACAATATAGAGTGGGAAAGCGGCCGTGCTTTTGGACAATTAATAGACACTGCAGTAAATAAAACCGAATAAAAACATCTGTCTACACACACTGGTGCGCGATAACCAACCGGAGCTACAGTAAACCTTTATACAAACAAGCCATTTGCCACTGGGCCTTCCATCATTCACTTTGAACTGGACTGTGTGTTTACAGGCAGTAGCAACAGCGTGACTTTAGACCATTAGAACGCATTTGCCAAAAGACACAAAATTCTCCTGAATGGATTTCTGTAAATATGTAAATACCACAGGAGTCGTCTTGCATTTGGGAGGTTTACAGTCCTGTTGATCAAATAACCATGAAAAAGTAGGCTCTCTCTCCATCAGTTATGCACATCAACAACAACAAGATCAACAGCAACTGCTAGCTCAGAGTAAAATTAACTCAAATCTAACGAAGGATCATTAGATAAACCTTTTTCAGCTAGTTGGCTGTCAACATTGCACTGATAATTGATGGGGAATTATAACCTCTGCAGTTTGCCTACCAATGCTTGCTTGTCTTAACCAAGCACCCAAGCTAACTGGCTAAAGTTGGCTAGCTTACTAGCTAGCTACAAGTTTGCTACACAAATAAAAGATCACCTCACTCTGACCATTTTACTCGCCGCAGCAGAGCTGGTTTGTGAAAACGTGAGTCTAGGTGAGAGGTGTAGGAGTCAGGCGCATGAGAGCAGGGATGTCTGAGAAGTGTGTTTTAATCAGACCGTCCACCGACACAAAAATGGCACCCTCGAAAATACAAACTAAGCTCTCGATACTGAGAACTCGTGCAAACGCACGGAGAAACAAACACAGTTCCAACACTCAAATACACGTGCGTAACCGTGAAAACAACAAACTGTAAATACAGTCGAGCACAATACACAAAAGTCTAATCCTGCACAAACCAAGGCAGGCAACAGGTACCCTATAAACACACAGAAATAAACACAAATGAAACCAGGTGTGAAAAAGAATCACAGACAAAACAACCAGAAAAGGAAAAAGGGATCGGTGGGGGCTAGTAAACCGGCATCGCCGACCGCCGAGCGCTGCCCGAACAGGGAGAGGAGTTACCTTCGGAAGAAGTCGTGACATGGTTAGTCTGTTTACATGTTATCTAGAGCGTTCTTGGCTAACTATTACTTTTTTTTGCCAAGGTTACTGACACCAGTCACACTCAAACGAGAGTGCTCTGAAGTCGGAGTAGATAACCAAACTGAATTTGCGAAAGCAAGAGATACAGTATAAAGGCTGTTAAGATATTAATGTTTCAAGGAAGGTGTGTATATATTTGGCCTGGCGAAGCGGTTTTATGTGGAAGCTGGTAATTATGAGTTACATACTCCAATGGTCTCGGGAAGAAATTACACTGAACGAGACCGAGTCAAGACGAAGTACAAATGTATCTGACACCAAGACAAGACCGAGACACTCAATATGTGGCCTCGAGTACTACAACTCTGGTCATGCCGCACACCTACATTTAAATATCTTGGACGTGTCCGGATTCCCTACTCCCACACTATATTCAAATGCCAGTATGCATTCTACAAATTGTGGAATAGGCGAAATATGATAACACAACAACAACTGATGGTAGTAGCTAACTACTGTAGCTAATTAGCCGGCTAACCTCTGTAGCTAGCAAGCAATGATGTCGCCCACTGTATGCACTTTGTGTAGCCTGATTGGGGTCAGACTGAGGAGAAATCCGCACATAATGCATCCATGGCCAACATCTGAAGTGGTCAGACAGATCTGAAAACAATCAGACCACAAAGCGACTTTTCAGACCCATCTTTTCAATGCCATCTTTATTTTCTGATAGCAGACACAACCTTAATTCCTAATAAATGTAAAACATAGGACACTAACCTTAAGGATTAAGTGTTGCTCGATGCATAGAGGAATACTACACCCGCCCTTAAATCCCCCCTAACACCCCCCCCCCCCCCCCACACACACACACACACACACATACACACATTTGTTGTGATAGAGATGGAAACACTCCAGAAAACTCTAAAGCCAGAGATTGTTGCTGAGAGTTAAACCAGGCTGCACACAACTTCTCCAAAGAGGATTTTAAAGGCAAATACTTAACAGCACTCTTAGTAAGTCCTTTTATATGTGTGGAAAATAAGAAATAAGACACACACACACAGTGGTATCTGTGGGATTGTGTTAATCTGCCTCTCCAGTGTGATAGGGGCCTGCGGATAATGATATGGGGATCTGAGGCTAAGTGGGCAGGTAGATGCTACGGAAGAACAGAGGGAAAGGGAGAAGGAGAGAGATGGGAAGAGAAGAGAAAAAAGGAGAGAGAGGGAGAGAAAGAAAGAAAGAGAAAAGGACAGAGAGAGGAGGCACAGTGGATAGGGAGCTTACAGGAACAGTGGGGACAGGATAAAAGTTTTTCTGCTTTGAAGTAATTTAAGGAATTATTTTCTAATAGAAGTGTGATTAAAAAAGGCACTTGAGATGGTGTAGGAATGTGTGTATGTACTTTACACACACACTCCGGTTCATCCAGCATAGGGACCCACCAGGGCACCACCATAAACTCTCTTCCTTTCCTCCTCCATCATTGGAGAGTCAATTATAGCCCTGTTCATCTCAGGCTATCCCCAGCAGAGCTCCTGGTCTACCTCAACTAATGAGGAAAGTATGTAAGTCCATGCTAACATTGTAATTGAAGGTCCATGATACTCCAGCCCCAGCCCTCCCCTCTCAGATTTAGTCCCTCCCTCCTTTCTATCCCCCTCTGGCCCCACAGCCCATACCAGCCCAGCTATGGAGGGGGGAATTGGGGAGTGGATAGGGGGGTGGAGGAGTGTATGGGGGCTTATTAGGCCCTGTTTAATATTAATTCAGGAAGAGGGAGATGGTCCGTTGAGATGATCCGTTGAGTTTCTGTTTGAAGGATCCACCCATGACAATGCCTCCAGTCACACGCACAGGCACACGCACAGGAACACGCACACGCACAGGCACAGGCACACGCACAGGCACACGCACAGGCACAGGCACAGGCACAGGCACAGGCACAGGCACAGGCACAGGCACAGGCACAGGCACAGGCACAGGCACAGGCAAACGCACAGGCACACGCACACACACACACACACGCACATGAAGGTTCCAGCGGTAGTGGTGTGATTTTGTTCATGGAGAGAGCACAATACAGCCTCAAGGGCCTCTTCTTGACATTGGAAAGATAGAGAGAGAGGGAGGAGGGATGGCAAGTTAGGGGAGGGATAGAGAGAGAGGGAGGAGGGATGGAGAGTTAGGGGGGGGGGATGGAGAGAGAGGGAGGAGGGACATGGAGTTAGGGGGAGGCGGACTGGACAGTTAGGGGGAGGAGGGATGGAGAGTTAGGGGGAGGAGGGATGGAGAGTTAGGGGGAGGCAGAATGGACAGTTAGGGGGAGGAGGGATGGAGAGTTAGGGGGAGGAGGGATGGAGAGTTAGGGGGAAGAGGAATGGACAGTTAGGGGGAGGAGGGATAGAGAGTTAGGGGGAGGAGGGATGGAGAGTTAGGGGGAGGCGGGATGGACAGTTAGGGGGAGGAGGGATGGAGAGTTAGGGGAAGGCGGGAATGGACAGTTAGGGGGAGGAGGGATGGAGAGTTAGGGGAGGAGGAATGCACAGTTAAGGGGAGGAGGGATGGAGAGTTAGGGCGAGGAGGGAGGAAGAGTTAGGGGGAGGCAGGATGGAGAGTTAGGAGGAGGAGGAATGGACAGTTAGGGGGAGGAGGGGTGGAGAGTTAGGGGGAGGAGGGATGGAGAGTTAGGGGGAGGAGGGGTGGAGAGTTAGGGGGAGGAGGGATGGAGAGAGAGAGAGGACAGATGGAGAGTTAGGGGGAGGAGGGATGAAGAGTTAGGGGGAGGGATGGAGAGAAAAGGAGGAGGGATGGATGTTAGAGAGAGGGATGGAGAGAGAGGGAAAAGGGATGGAGAGAGGGAGGAAGAATTGAGAGAGAGCGAGGAGGGATGGAGAATTAGGGGGAGGGATGGATTGAGAGGGAGGAGGGGTGGAGAATTAAGGGGAGGGATGAGAGAGGGAGGAGGGATGAATGTTAGGGTGGGGGATGGAGTGAGAGGGAGGAGGGATGGAGAATTAGGGGAGGGATGAGAGCGGGATGGATGTTGGGGGAGGGATGAAGAGAGGGAGGAGGGATGGAGAGACAGAGGAGGGATGGAAAGTTAGGGGGAGGAGGAATGGAGAGAGAGGGAGGAGGGACAGAGAGTTGGGGGAGGCGGGATGGAGAGAGAGGGAGGGGGATGGAAAGTTAAGGGGAGGAGGGATGGAGAGTTAGGGGAAGGAGGGATGGAGAGTTAGGGGGAGGAGGGATGGAGAGTTAGGGGGAGGAGGGATGGAGAGAGAGGGAGGAGGGATGGAGAGTTAGGGGGAGGAGAGATGGAGAGAGAGGTAGGAGGGATGGAGAGAGAGGGAGGAGGGATGGAGAGTTAAGGGGAGGAGGGATGGAGAGTTAGGGGGAGGAGGGATGGAGAGTTAGAGGGAGGAGGGATGGAGAGTTAGAGGGAGGAGGGATGGAGATAGAGGGAGGAGGGATGGAGAGTTAGGGGGAGGAGGGATGAGAGAGAGGTAGGAGGAATGGAGAGAGAGAGGACAGATGGAGAGTTAGGGGGAGGAGGGATGAAGAGTTAGGGGTAGGGATGGAGAGAAAAGGAGGAGGGATGGATGTTAGAGAGAGGGATGGAGAGAGAGGGAGAAGGGATGGAGAGAGATGGAGAAGGGATGGAGAGAGAGGGAGGAGGGATAGAGAGTTAAAGGGAGGGATGAAGAGAGAGGGAGGAAGAATTGAGAGAGAGTGAGGAGGGGTGGAGAATTAGGGGGAGGGATGAGAGAGGGAGGAGGGATGAATGTTAGGGTGAGGGATGGAGTGAGAGGGAGGAGGGATGGAGAATTAGGGGAGGGATGAGAGCTGGATGGATGTTAGGGGGGGGGATGGAGAGAGGGAGGAGGGATGGAGAGACAGAGGAGGGATGGAAAGTTAGGGCGAGGAGGAATGGAGAGAGAGGGAGGAGGGACAGAGATTTAGGGGGAGGCGGGATGGAGAGAGAGGGAGGAGGGATGGAAAGTTAAGGGGAGGAGGGATGGAGAGTTAGGGGAAGGAGGGATGGAGAGTTAGGGGGAGGAGGGATGGAGAGTTAGGGGGAGGAGGGATGGAGAGAGAGGGAGGAGGGATGGAGAGTTAGGGGGAGGAGGGATGGAGAGAGAGGTAGGAGGGATGGAGAGAGAGGGAGGAGGGATGGAGAGTTAAGGGGAGGAGGGATGGAGAGTTAGGGGGAGGAGGGATGGAGAGTTAGAGGGAGGAGGGATGGAGAGTTAGAGTGAGGAGGGATGGAGAGTTAGGGGGAGGAGGGATTGAGAGTTAGGGGGAGGGATAGAGAGAGAGGGAGGAGGGATGGAGAGTTAGGGGCAGGGATGGAGAGAGAGGGAGGAGGGATGGAGAGTTAGGGGCAGGGATGGAGAGAGAGGGAGAAGGGACAGAGAGTTAGGGGGAGGGATGGAGAGAGAGGGAGGACAGATGGAGAGTTAGGGGGAGGAGGGATGAAGAGTTAGGGGGAGGGATGGAGAGAGAGGGAGGAGGGATAGAGAGTTAGAGGGATTGATGAAGAGAGAGGGAGGAAGAATTGAGAGAGAGGGAGGTGGGATGGAGAATTAGGGGGAGGGATGGAGTGAGAGGGAGGAGGGATGGAGAATTATGGGGAGGGATGAGAGAGGGAGGAGGGATCGATGTTAGGGGAGGGATGGAGTGAGAGGGAGGAGCGATAGAGAGTTAGAGGGAGGGATGAAGAGAGAGGGAGGAAGAATTGAGAGAGGGAGAAAATAAGGATGAAAAACAGAGGGGGCTGATTGGATGCTGACAGCTTTACATGACCTAAGTCCCCCCTATCCACTCCCCAATTCCCCCCTCCATAGCACAGACGCACGCACGCACATACGCACATACGCACATACGCACATACGCACGCACGCACACACACACACACACACACACACACACACACACACACACACACCGGTTAACAGAGACAATCCCAGGGCACACGGTGGGATTGTATGTTGAAGTTACAGTAGTATCCTTCTTAGGGACCTATACAATTCAGTTTCCTACATTTAGTTTTTCCAAATTACTGATTTGTCACTGTTTTTCAGGTTTTCGCTCTCAAAATCACACAACAATCCTTAAACCATATCAGGGGGCCACTAACATACACTTAGTGTACAAAACATGAGATCATCTTCCTAATATTGCGTTGCACCCCCTTTTGCATGGACTCTACAACGTGTCAAAGTGTTCCACAGGGATGCTGGCCCATGTTGACTCCAATGCTTCCCAACGTTGTGTCAAGTATGGCTGGATGTTCCTCTACACCTATTCCATCAGTCTACTTCCTATTGTCGTGTGTGTGTGCCTGTCTGTTTTTTGGTGTGTGCCTGTCTGTTTTTTGGTGTGCGCCTGTCTGTTTTTTGGTGTGTGCCTGTCTGTTTTTTGGTGTGTGCCTGTCTTTTTTGGTAATAAACGTGTGTTCTGTACATCTGTCTCCAACTGGTCATTCACCCGAGGATATTAAAACCGCAATTTTTCAACTGCCAAATACTTTATTTATTGTACATTATAAACAATAAAGTGTGTGTGTGTGTGTACGTGTGTGTACTTGTGTGTGTGTACATGTGTGTGTGTGTGTGTGTGAGTGGAATATTACTCCAGTGATACCAGTTCTATTCATATAGCCACTGGCCTGTAAACCACACTGAGTTGGTAACCAGACCTACAAGGAGAGAAGGAGAAAGGTGAGAACTTTGATCTCAATGCACTTCTTCTCCTCTTACACACACACACACACACACACACACACACACACACACACACACACACACACACACACACACACCATCTGCTCAGGCACACACAAAATCATCTGTGTGTGAGTGTTTGTCAAAAGAAGAAAGAGTGAGAGAGTTTTGCGATCAGTGGCTACACTGCTGAGTCTATTAAAGGCCTGTGAGCTTATCGGGGCTAATTTAACATTAGCTTATACTTTACTGTACCCTGCCACAACCAGCATGGGCCTCTGCTAATGCCATCTCTTACATTCGCTGTGGATGGCCTCCGCTAACGATGCTAATTAGAGAGGCAGACACAATGAATGCTTCATCTCTCCTCCCACCTGTCATATTCAAACCCACCGCAGCCTAAAAAACCCCAGAGAAAATAACTTCCCTCTCCTCTTCATCTCCTCCTTTCTCTCCAAACACTAGCACCCCATGAAGACAGATGAAACGTGTTTGTTTGAATGGCGTTTCATGTTTTGTTCCGCTTCCTTGTGATAACTCCAGGAAAAACTTTGCCACCTGTGTGTGTGTGTGTGCCTTTAATGGGGTTCTGTTTGATAAGAGAATGCACACAGCCAGAGAATGAGAGAAAGGATATAGACATGAGGGATAGAAAAGTCAAGGGGAGAAATGGAGTGAGAGGACAGAGTGAATGAAGGGAGAGAGAGAAGTAGGGAGGATATAGAGGGAAGAGAGTTGATATAGAGAGAAAAGAGAGGCTGGATGAAGGGATAGAGAGATGATAAAGGGAACAGAAAGAGAGCGAGCGGGTGAGAGGAAGTGAATAGAGGGAACAGAAAGAGAGTGAGGGAGTGAGAGGAAGTGAATAGAGGGGACAGAAAGAGAGTGAGGGGGTGAGAGGAAGTGTATAGAGGGAACAGCAAGAGAGTGAGGTAGTGAGAGGAAGTGAATAGAGGGGACAGAAAGTGAGTGAGGGAGTGAGAGGAAGTGTATAGAGGGAACAGAAAGAGAGTGAGGGAGTGAGGGAGTGAGAGGAAGTGAATAGAGGGGACAGAAAGTGAGTGAGGGAGTGAGAGGAAGTGTATAGAGGGAACAGAGAATAACCCTTTTGGTTCCAGGTAGAACCCTTTTTGTTTCCAGGTAGAACCTATTTGGGTTCCATGTAGAACCATCTGTAGAAAGGGTTCTACATGGAACCCGAAAGGGTTCTACCTGGAACCAAAATTACAGATATTAACAGTATTTTTCAGCATTTTACCCATAATGCATTGCAATCTACAGTATTAATGCTGTAAAACAAATGCACAGGACTGCTGTGCAGCTCCACCAGGACTGCTGTGCAGCTCCACCAGGACTGCTGTGCAGCTCCACCAGGACTGCTGTGCAGCTCACCCAGGACTGCTGTGCAGCTCCACTAAGACTGCTGTGCAGCTCCACCAGGACTGCTGTGCAGCTCCACCAGGACTGCTGTGCAGCTCCACCAGGACTGCTGTGCAGCTCCCCCAGGACTGCTGTGCAGCTCCACCAGGACTGCTGTGCAGCTCCAGCAGGACTGCTGTGCAGCTCCCCCAGGACTGCTGTGCAGCTCCACCAGGACTGCTGTGCAGCTCACCCAGGACTGCTGTACAGCTCTCCCAGGACTGCTGTGCAGCTCCACGAGGACTGCCGTGCAGCTCCACCAGGACTGAAGAAATAGAGTATCAGCCCATGGAGAGAAACATAAGATTGAACTCAACTTTCTTGACTTTCTAGAGTGTTCCCTGTTAGTTAACACTATCTTCATTTTCCTTTAATGTGGCAATTGTGATCGAATTAACACAATATTAGCCACTTTCAATGCACATAGTATTCAAAACTAACTATGCAAGAGATTTTGTTGAAGGCAGAACGCATTGGAGTAGGATTTTATTGCATTGATGGGCACGACTCAGCCTGTACTCTGCACAGATGGGTGCGGCATAACCAATCGGAGCGGCAGTAGGCCTATATGCAAATACATCATTGCCATATATGGATCCTTGCCATTTAGTTTGAACAGGACTGTTTTAACAGCATGAGTGGTTGTGAGGAGATGCGCTTGTTTTGAGATCAAAGCCAGAGCTGCATTTCACCACGTGTACACATTTAGTTCATATCCTTTGCTAGTTAGTGAGTTATTAGCCCAGTTATAGCTCATTTGTAGTCAGCAATAAGGGAGTGATTACTTCCTACAAGAGCACAAAACATGTACATTTCTAGATATTTTTGAAAAGCGAGTCAGGTAAAGGGGTAGTGCTGTATTTTGAGACAGGCTTGAATAAGCCAAGTAGCCAATAGGCAGAGGGGAGCACAATCTGTCTGATTCTCTGTGATAATGGTATGGGAATAATAATGCATTTTATTTTGTGAAGTGATTTCTTGCATCAAAACATCAAACAACACAAGAACATTTCCAGTCACCTCCTTGTCTGAAGGAAAAGTGGATAAACAGGTTCATGTCCAGCTCTGCATGTTTTTCCCCCAAAAGCCTCATGGAATGTAGACCTACATTTAACACCACATATTGGCTGCTACTGTAGGCTGAATGATGGAACAGATATATCCATGTTAAAATGTTATGGGATGCATTTTCTCCATTGTTTTTGATGGTAGGCCACTCTGGTAGGCCTACATTATGATCAAATAGCCACAGTAGCCTACTTGACCACTGTTAAACTATAAATTAAAGCAGGTACAGCCTCAGGGTTCACAGTAAACACGAGCTGGAAGTTGCAAATCATTTTCACAACGTTCAAGTTTGCGTTCAGCAGATCTGAAATTTGCTCAGTGCCAAAAACAATACAGGGAACATTGCTAGCCAGGTAAATACAGGTGAAATCTATGATCCCTTACTGATGTCACTTGTTAAACCCACTTCAAGCAGTGTAGATGAAGGAGAGGAGACAGGTTAATAAGGTCGCCCACAGGCTCTAGGATGCCCACAGGCCTCACAAGACTCGTCTGAAGGTCCCCTGGTTCCATTTGCAACATTTTTGAAAGAATACTGTATATGGAGACTGTCAAGTGACAAAAATAAGGGGTTAAATACATGTACAAATATATATTTCTTCTATTTCTCAGATATAGCATAGACACTTCAGAACAAACTTCCTTTACATTTTTTTTAGGGAGGGGGGGGGGGGGGGGGGGGACTATCTGTTGTTCCATGTATTGAATCTGTTATTCAATGCATTTTTTATGGGCTAATAGCAGTAAGGCCCAAATTTGTTTTTGACTCTCAAATTCTAAATCAAATAACAACATTATCCTTGGTATGACCTTCTTAAAACATTTCCGTGTACATTTTTTGTCTGGCTCATTCGGAGGATGATTGAGCAAGACAAAACATATAAGGGCCTTTGAACAGGGTTTGGTAGTATGTGCCAAGCTCACCGGTTTGTGTCAAGAACTGTAACACTGCTGGGTTTTTCTCATTCAACAGTGTCCTAAGTGTATCAAGAATGGTCCACCACCTAAACTTGACACAACTGTAGGAAACATTGGAGTCAACAAGGCCCAGAATCCCTGTGGAACACTGTCAACACCTTGTAGAGTCCATGCCCCGATGAATTGAGGCTGTTCTGGGCAAAATGGGGGGCTTGCAACTCAATATTAGGAAGGTGTTCCTAATGTTTGGTATACTCAGTGTATGTCATCGTTTTGCATACTAGGAGTGTCCGTATAGCCTCTCCCTGCTAACCATTTGTTTAATTTATACAACATGGTTCCATATAATGTAACAGTATTAGTAAACCTGTTCACCAGTTTACCAGTAGTATGCAAACATTTGGCGACAGAAAGAAAGGAAATTGTTGGTAATCAGTGGTATTGTGTAGGCTATAGCAAAGTTTTATTAGATACAGTAGCAAGGGTGTGAAGTAGGTCTATCTAGCTGTCTTATAGCTGTCTTATTTGTATTTGTTTAATGCCTCAATTGATTTCATGAACTATATTGAATACATGCTGTAGGTTGGATTCAACCCAAGATGATGAACCCTGAAGACGGGATAAAGTGCATGAGGTGGCCAAGAGGAAGCTAGTTGTTCTCAACCCCTACATTGCCCCATTCTTCCAAGAGCTCACTGAGTTTGAATGCAGACCTCTAGTGAGGTAAGTACACACGCACACGCACACGCACATGCACACACGCACGCACGCACGCACACACACACACACACACACACACACACACACACACACACACACACACACACACACACACACACACACACACACACACACACACACACAAAGCCAGCTTGATGTGTCCTTGTCACCTGTCTTTTTACCCACAGAGTAACAGCCCTGGTGCTCTTTGTATCTCATTCTATTATTTATTTTTCTATGCTTATCCTAAGGATGAAACAAGCTAATAAATCAGAACGGAGTACAGCCTCAGGTCCACCGAGATCGGTGTAGAAGAACTTGACTGGCCTGCACAGTGCCAACCCCATCAAACACCTTTGGGATGAATTGGAACGCCAACTGCGAGCCAGGCCTAATCGCCCAACATCAGTGCCCAACCTCACTAATGCTCTTGTGGCTGAATGGAAGCAAGTCCCCGCAGCAATGTTCCAACATCTAGTGGAAAGCCTTTCCAGAAGATTTGGCTTTGTGAACTGGGGCATTGTCATGCTGAAACACAAAAGGGCCTTCCCCAAAAAGGCCACATGTACACACAAACACACACATAGGGTGATATTGTCACGTTCTGACCATAGTTATTTTGTGTTTTCCTTGTTTTAGTGTTGGTGAGCTGGGTGGGCATTCTATGTTGTGTGTCTAGTTTGTCCGTTTCTATGTTTGGCCTGATATGGTTCTCAATCAGAGGCAGGTGTTAGTCATTGTCTCTGATTGGGAACCATATTTAGGTAGCTTGTTTTGTGTTGGGGTTTGTGGGTGGTTGTCTTCTGTCTATGCACAAGATAGGACTGTTTTCGTGTTTCATATTTGTTGTTTTGTAATTTGAAGTGTTCAGTTTGGACTTATTATTAAATAAGTTGAGCACTCACAAAGCTGCGCTTTGGTCCTCTCCTTCCCAGGAAGAAAGTCGTTACAGATATGAGGTTGACACTGTGGTTCGAGACTTTCTTCAATGTATCTCAATGCGTCTGAAGAGAGTATGACGGTTGTTTATGTTTTTTTGTTAAAAAAAGTTCCAAATATGAGTAGTTCAGGACCCTAGGGTGGCAACACATAAATTATATAAGTGATTTAAATACATTTTGTTGTTTGACATGACAACAAATGAATAAGCCAGGGAGTAATTATTGTGACAGGGAAGGAGCCAAAGTGTTGGTCAGTGTTTCCTAGGGGACCCTATACGATGTTATATTACATGTTTTCTCATGTAACCACATTTAAATGTTTTGGTATTTTAGTAATTTAGCAGACGTTGTTATCCAGAGCGACTTAACTGGGCATAATCATTTATCTTTTTTATACCATCAACATGCTGATCTAGGCCTACACCAGCAATGGTATCAGGCAATATTAGCTAGTTACGTTTGCTCTGACCCTGATAACATAGCTAGCTAGTTATCTAGTGATTTGCATTATTGGCTAACACAGTTTATTTTAGCCACAAAGTGCTAAGAAAAGACAAACTAGCTGTTTGTAGACAGTAAGATAGCTACACAAATGAATAAATATCTGTATATAGTAATTGATGGTATACCACCCAGCCCTAGTGTAGCACTTAACTCTCTTCATAGAAAAGCCAGTGAATGTAGCCATGTCGTCCTTATACTAAACACGGTGATGCTGTCCTGATGCCTTTCTACACTGAAGAGGATGCAGATGCACATGATCTATGAAACACACACTATTGATTCCGCCTGCATGCCGCCCACACACGCAAGGCCCTGTCCAGTGAGAGTGTGTGTGTGCTTAAGTGGTACTGTAGTTAGGATGCAGCGGCTAAAGCTGCTCTCTTAAACACCACTCATGTTCTCAACAGCTCAGAAAGGGTTAGTAACACTCACTAACGAGCCCTTCATTCCAATCCATCACACACACACAAACGCAAACACAAATGCACACACACACGCAAACGCACACACAGCTCGCTCTGTCCATGTCACATACTTCAGCTCAATCCCTTTGTATCCCATTTCATCACAGAGCCATTAGCCCCCTTCCTCTCAGGACTACACCTCCAAATCCACTATCTACTCCTCTCTATCCATTTCCTCCCTTGTTTTTCTAGCAGTTTGACATTTATTAGGATGAGTGTTGTCCTGGAGGTAGAACTGAGCGATTTCCACTCGATGGGCCAGCTGCAACATCAGAATTGGCATTTTAGTAAAAATTCATGATTTTATTGTTGCTTTTTGGTCATCTTTTAAAGTGGAACTGACAGTGTTTTAACTACTTTGCAGATATGAAACAAACAGACAATCATAATATCAGTCAAACATATAAAATTCCCAGTTTATGCTACAAAACCAACTTTATAAGAGGTCTTAAAAATAGGTTGTGTTTGACTCAAAATACCATGCCGTACAGTAAAGGCATTGTTGGCAGAATAGATGGATGCAGTTCAATGCATGATTAATATAATTCACCAATACATTTCTTGGTAGTCCAACAAATATTGCTATCAGGTATTAAATCACAGCTTGCCTGGTATATTGTTTGCTGCATCTATTCCAGATGCACTGTTTCAGTTTCAATTACTCAATATGTTGGACAAAAACGGATGAATATAACTCAGGCTGGGAATGTCAATACAATCAAGCTAGTAAGGGTAATAATCACAAGTCAGTTGTAACTTGGCTAATATGCTAGCGTATCTATTCATGTAGTAAGCTGAAAATAGCTGTGCAGTGATGCTCCCCATCCAACATGACACAGGATCTGCAGTGAAGAATGGGAGAAACTCTCCAAATGCAGGTGTGCCAAGCATGTAGCGTCATACCCAATGTCATGACGTTGCCTTTTCTGGGTATAGATCGTGGCATCCCCTCTCTCTCTCTCCTACACCCAGGTTCTGCTATCTCAGGTCATACATTCCTGGAGGAGACTCTCTCCCACTGGCCATGCAGAAAGAGAGACACATAGAGAGAACAAAGGATTTCACATGGCAAACTCCTAAATCCACAAAATGGAAATTTGATATAAAAGGTCTACTTGTGAGAAGGTGGGAATGGTCCGTGGACACTTAAGGGACGGGTATGATGAGTGTGTTTCATTTGGTGACCTCAGAGAGGACAGGAAACACACAACTATATCTCTGAACATGTACATTTCTCAATTATGGGGTTTGCATCTAATTCTTGTATAAAATGAATGAGTAAAGATGAAACTATTTGTGAAATGATGTAATATGATGTTAAACCTTTAATGTGAAATAATTATGTTCCTTTAAAGTTTAACGAAGTCATTGGCCCGCCCCCGTGAGCACAGACATGGTCTGGTGTCATAGACCCGCCTTTTCTATTGTTAGGAATAAAACCCCCTCCGAAGGAAATCCTCTTCAGACTAAGCAAACCCACAGCGTGTCACGACTTCTGTCGAAGTCAATGCCTCTCCTTGTTTGGGCGGTGCTCGGCGCTCGACGTCACCGGTCTTCTAGCCATCATTGATCCATTTTTCATGTTCCACCTGGTTTCAAACCTATTCATTACCTGTTGTGTATTTAACCCTCTGTTTCCCCTCATGTCTTTGTCACAGATTGTTTGTTGTTCAGTTTTGGTGTTATTTGTATTGGTGCGCGACGGGTCATCGTACCCACTTTGTTTTATTATTATGCATAGTTTTGGTGTTATTTGTATTGGTGCGCGACGGGTCATCGTACCCACTTTGTTTTATTATTATGCATAGTTTTGGTGTTATTTGTATTGGTGCGCGACGGGTCATCGTACCCACTTTGTTTTATTATTATGCATAGTTTTGGTGTTATTTGTATTGGTGCGCGACGGGTCATCGTACCCACTTTGTTTTATTATTATGCATAGTTTTGGTGTTATTTGTATTGGTGCGCGACGGGTCATCGTACCCACTTTGTTTTATTATTATGCATAGTTTTGGTGTTATTTGTATTGGTGCGCGACGGGTCATCGTACCCACTTTGTTTTATTATTATGCATAGTTTTGGTGTTATTTGTATTGGTGCGCGACGGGTCATCGTACCCACTTTGTTTTATTATTATGCATAGTTTTGGTGTTATTTGTATTGGTGCGCGACGGGTCATCGTACCCACTTTGTTTTATTATTATGCATAGTTTTGGTGTTATTTGTATTGGTGCGCGACGGGTCATCGTACCCACTTTGTTTTATTATTATGCATAGTTTTGGTGTTATTTGTATTGGTGCGCGACGGGTCATCGTACCCACTTTGTTTTATTATTATGCATAGTTTTGGTGTTATTTGTATTGGTGCGCGACGGGTCATCATACCCACTTTGTTTTATTATTATGCATAGTTTTGGTGTTATTTGTATTGGTGCGCGACGGGTCATCGTACCCACTTTGTTTTATTATTATGCATAGTTTTGGTGTTATTTGTATTGGTGCGCGACGGGTCATCGTACCCACTTTGTTTTATTATTATGCATAGTTTTGGTGTTATTTGTATTGGTGCGCGACGGGTCATCATACCCACTTTGTTTTATTATTATGCATAGTTTTGGTGTTATTTGTATTGGTGCGCGACGGGTCATCGTACCCACTTTGTTTTATTATTATGCATAGTTTTGGTGTTATTTGTATTGGTGCGCGACGGGTCATCGTACCCACTTTGTTTTATTATTATGCATAGTTTTGGTGTTATTTGTATTGGTGCGCGATGGGTCATCGTACCCACTTTGTTTTATTATTATGCATAGTTTTGGTGTTATTTGTATTGGTGCGCGACGGGTCATCGTACCCACTTTGTTTTATTATTATGCATAGTTTTGGTGTTATTTGTATTGGTGCGCGACGGGTCATCGTACCCACTTTGTTTTATTATTATGCATAGTTTTGGTGTTATTTGTATTGGTGCGCGACGGGTCATCGTACCCACTTTGTTTTATTATTATGCATAGTTTTGGTGTTATTTGTATTGGTGCGCGACGGGTCATCGTACCCACTTTGTTTTATTATTATGCATAGTTTTGGTGTTATTTGTATTGGTGCGCGACGGGTCATCATACCCACTTTGTTTTATTATTATGCATAGTTTTGGTGTTATTTGTATTGGTGCGCGACGGGTCATCGTACCCACTTTGTTTTATTATTATGCATAGTTTTGGTGTTATTTGTATTGGTGCGCGACGGGTCATCGTACCCACTTTGTTTTATTATTATGCATAGTTTTGGTGTTATTTGTATTGGTGCGCGACGGGTCATCGTACCCACTTTGTTTTATTATTATGCATAGTTTTGGTGTTATTTGTATTGGTGCGCGACGGGTCATCGTACCCACTTTGTTTTATTATTATGCATAGTTTTGGTGTTATTTGTATTGGTGCGCGACGGGTCATCGTACCCACTTTGTTTTATTATTATGCATAGTTTTGGTGTTATTTGTATTGGTGCGCGATGGGTCATCGTACCCACTTTGTTTTATTATTATGCATAGTTTTGGTGTTATTTGTATTGGTGCGCGACGGGTCATCGTACCCACTTTGTTTTATTATTATGCATAGTTTTGGTGTTATTTGTATTGGTGCGCGACGGGTCATCGTACCCACTTTGTTTTATTATTATGCATAGTTTTGGTGTTATTTGTATTGGTGCGCGACGGGTCATCGTACCCACTTTGTTTTATTATTATGCATAGTTTTGGTGTTATTTGTATTGGTGCGCGACGGGTCATCGTACCCACTTTGTTTTATTATTATGCATAGTTTTGGTGTTATTTTTTGTTTATAGTATTAAACAACTCCATTTCATTAAGTTTGATTCTCCTGCGCCTGACTTCCCTGCCACCTATACACACGACTCTGACAGCGTGAGCTGCAAAGAGTTATTGTATTCCTAACTGTACCACATGGAGCATGGGCTACATGGCTGGAAATGGTTAAACTCTGAGACTATCGATCCCTACAGGATTAGAGCAAATCTTAGATACTAGTTACAAGTCTGCAACTAGAAATGATGTCAACCTGGGATGCAAAGACCGACATCCGCTGAAACATCTATTCTATGAGAACATTTCTGAATGGTATTCTGAAGTATCTATCTAACCACGAAAGACTTTGATCTTCAGGGAAGCAGAGAGAGAGAGAGACGCTCGGATGAACTCTCTAACAGACGGACGATTCCAACAGAGATCACAATAACACACTGGGCGTAAATATATATTGATTGCAATTATTCCCGAATGAGTGAGCATTCATGTGCAAAGGATTAGGATTTCAATTAATAATAATTATCAACTGTGTAGTGACTCCTTTTGTCTTTCCCGCCCTCTTCAGTCCACACCCACTTCCCTTTGTCCATCAAGCCGCCATATTGGCTTAGCCCACTAGGGAACCTCCCCTATCATTTCTTTGTAACCACAACTGTTGTTTGTTTGAGAATTTCTGTGATTATTTAGTTAGTTAGTAAATAAATGATTAAGACAATTAGTGTATGGATGATTCACAGTAAAGGCTGGGTTTGTGCTGTAAATTGTCCAACAATATATGACATTTGGAATGAGACTAACACGAGGTAAAGAATAATTCAGTAATAAGAAGACTAATTGATCAGATATTAATATCTGAAGAATTATATTAGGGAAATTATTAATTTGCTATCTGAAGATTTTCCTTGGTGCCCCGACTTCCTAGTTAATTATATTTACATGATTAGTTTAATCACGTAATAATAATTACAGAGATTTAATTTGATAAAATATCAGTCTTCACTTTAATGATGCCAAAGACACGACACCAAGAAGCCTCGAGGCTGTAATCACTGCCAAAGGTGCTTCAACAAAGTACTTAGTAAAGGGTCTGAATACTTATGTAATGGGATATTTCTGTTTTTTTATACGTCTACAAAAATGTCTAAAAACCTGTTTTGCTTTGTCATTATTGGGTATTGTGTGTAGATTGATGAGGGAAAAAAACAATTTATTACATTTTAGAATACGGCTGTGTCATGACGTTGGTCTGAGGGGGGGGGGGGGGGGGGGGGTTACGACCCCCATAAATATTGTTCCCCTTTTTCCTCTCTCTACTCTACTCTACCAATGTGACTATTGAAAATCCCTTTGTTAACATTGAGAGATGGGAAACGGAACCATATTTCGGTAATCCAACCAGTTGAAAATATGCGTTGGATGTCAGTCCAGTTTGCGTCTGAGACATGATTACTGATGATAGCACGACATAAACTGTATCTTGTATCATCCACACATTCTAGTTATCAGAGTCACATGGAATTGTTGTGCAATTTAAATGTTTAGATATGAAACTATTTGTGAAAAGATTAAATGTAATTTTTAGCTTCTTAATGAGAGAACGGTTTGCCAGAAGAACAGCACTCTGCTCACTCAGAGGCCCGAGTGAACAGACATGGGTTGTAAACTATGACACACAGCCCTCTCTCCCAATCCTATGTATAAGCCCCTTGACGAAAATGTAACTTTCTGTTCCGAGGACGTTAGGGCGACGGTCCTACGTTAAAAGGGCTCAGATAACGAAATCAGCATCGAATTTCAAGGTGAAGATGATGGTCAAAGTCAGTTAAGGATGAATTTCGACTATACCAGCCAGAATATAGCATGAGCTTAAAAGTATGGCAACTTGGTATGAACTTTGAACTCTTATTTACTCCAGAAGAGATACCTCCTAGCCAATACCTCCTAGCCGTAAACGTGGGCTAGGAAAGGACGGATGACATATCCATTCTACCACGCTCCAGTTCACCACTAGACAGTCGTTAGAAGACCAGAGATCCATGCTGGACAACCCGGCCTCCCATCTATGACCAACCGATCGAAGTGCCGCTCAGAGTAAATATTTATTTATTTTTCCTTTCCAAATGGGCGGTAACTTAGAATGCATAAGATACTGTATTTACGATAGTATAGCTTCTCCCTTTGTTCCTCAGTCTTCCCGCTCTTTCACTCAAACCGACCCCCCCCCTTTTCTCTGTGTAACCAGCCGTGATATCGGCTCCGTTCATCAGGTCTATCAATGTATGATTCATTCTGTGTATATATAATTCTGTGTGATTAGTTAGATATTTAGTAAATAAATAATTAAACCACATTTTGTATTGCTGATTCAACTTGTTAGCCAGGGTTCGTGAAGATAACCAAGAATTTACAACTTTCAGATGAGACTAAATATGGTGACGGTTAAATATGGACTGCTACTGACGTAAAAGATTACCAGGTCTTTAAGAGTTTATTCGGACGATAACAGCACTATAAACATTCTTTCGTGGTGCCCCGACTTTCTAGTTAATTATTTACCTGAGTAGCTTAATCAGGTAATTTTAGTTACAGAAAATTATTTTATAGAATGTCATATCACTTAATCCGGCATAGCCAAAGACACGACAACTGTAATGTAACAAAATATATATAAAGTCAAGGGGTCTAAATACTTTCCGAATGCACTGTATAGTGTTGATTGGGCAACACAATTGAACACATCCACGTTGAACTACATGACCTAAATGCTCACCAAAAAATCCACCCGATCCGTTCCTGAGTTTTCTTTAACAAATGTAGATTTAAAAATATCCTGAAGTAAATGTGTGTGCTTGATAGTCTTGAAGTGTTTATGTAGTATTAGTAGTAGTGGTAGTGATGACGGTAGTAATGCTAATCACAGGGTTTTTATAGGCTATGGGTTAGTTATAGTGACCTATTTTGGGGTGTTTTGTAGGTGTGGAGTTATTATAGTGGGTTATAGTGGGCTAGTATATTATGCGAGAGTGAGTAATATAGCATCTTAAGCCATAGAATGTGGTTTCCAGCTCTGAAAGTTTGGATTTCTGATTGGAATGTTGAAGCCTGCATTCTGCAATTGAAATGAATGGGGATACAACAAGTCTGTAGTTTGTAGTATGAACTGTATGCAAAACTATATTGAAGCAATCGTAGTTCCATCTGTCTGCAAAATTCAACATTGGGTTGGTGTTCCTAGCTAATACAGATCAAGAGCAGTACTTGGAAAATCCAAATGTTTCCTTTGAAGTCTATGGAGCTTTTCTGCAAATATAAACTTGTAGTTCCAAAAGTACAAATAGTATCAACAACAATTTATTAAGGAATCTAAGTTATGTCAGTGTGTACATGTCAACGTTGGTTTGATGTTAGTAGCTTCAACGATTCAAGAGCGGTGGCCAATCCAAATACTTCCCTTCGTACCCTATGGGACATTTATGGAAATGCAACATCGTTATAGTTCCAAAAGTACAAATTGTATCATCAAACTTTTGACAAGGAATCCAAGTTGAGTCAGTCTTCACATTCAACGTTTGTTTCGTTTTTGTAGCATAAACGATTCAAGAACAGTGGCACACATTTTAAATGGTTATTGTTGAAAAAGTAGATATAGTATCAAAAAGCTGTATACAAGCAAATTATTCCAGACTGGTCTGCAAGCTGAAGACAGTCAGCCTGTACGTTTTGAAGTTCAGGGTTTTGGCGCTACAAGTGGCGGTGGAAGGAGAACATTAATATCAATTTGTTTAAGTTGTTCTTGCAAGCACATCTAACTAGCATTCTGACATAGAAAACTTTTGAACAGACATTCAAGAAATCCAACAATGTTGTCAACAGTGACACTTGAATCACAGAAAAAGCTTAATTACAATCTTCCGTTTGAAGATTTAAGAGATACATATATTTTTTGTTTCATATATATATTACATATATCCATATACATACATACATACATACATACATACATACATACATACATACATACATACATACATACATACATACATACATACATACACATGCATACCCATGTATAGACAGTTGAAGTCGGAAGTTTACATACACTTAGGTTGGAGTCATTAAAACACATTTTTAAACTCCTCCACACATGTATTGTTAACAAACTATAGTTTTGACAAGTCAGTTAAGCTATCTACTTTGTGCATGACACAAGTCATTTTTCCAACAATTGTTTACAGACAGATTATTTCACTTATAATTCACTGTATCACAATTCCAGTGGGTCAGAAGTTTGCAAACACTAAATTGGCGGTGCCTTTTAAACAGCTTGGAAAATTCCAGAAAATTATGTCATGGCTTTAGAAGTTTCTGCTATGCTAATTGACATCATTTTGTCATGCCTTGACATAGAGAACATTTTTATTCTCTATTTTGGTTAGGTCGGGGTGTGACTAGGGTGGGTAATCTAGGTTGTTTTATTTCTATGTTGGCCTGGTATGGTTCCCAATCAGGGGCAGCTGTTTATCGTTGTCTCCTATTGGGGATCATATTTATGCAGCCATTTCCCCACTCTGTTTTGTGGGATCTTGTTTTTGTGTTGTTGCCTGTGAGCACTCCAGAACGTCAGGTTTTGTTTATTCTTTGCTTTTGTGCGGTTCACTTCAAATAAAATATGTCAAACCGATTTCACGCTGCACTTTGGTCTGAATGTGATTACGACGATCATGACACATTTGAGTCAATTGGAGGTGTACCTGTGGATGTATTTCAAGGCCTACCTTCAAATTCAGTGCCAACTTGCATTACATCATGGGAAAATCAAAACAAATCAGTCCCAACAAATTGTAGACCTTCACAAGTCTGGTTCATCCTTGGGAGTCATTTCCAAATGCCTGAAGGTACCACGTTCATCTGTACATACAACAGCCGTCACACCGCTCAGGAAGGAGATGTGTTCTGTCTCCTAGAGATGAACGTACTTTGGTGCAAAAAGTGCAAATCAACCCCAGAACAACAGCAAAGGACCTTGTGAATATTCTGGAGGAAACAGGTACAAAAGTATCTATATCCACAGTAAAACGAGTCCTATATCGACATAACCTGAAAGGCCGCTCAGCAAGGAAGAAGCCACTGCTCTGCTCCAAAACCGCCATAAAAAAAGCCAGACTATGGTTTACAGCTGCACATGGGGACAAAGATCGTACTTTTTGGAGAAATGTCCTCTGGTCTGATGAAACAAAAATCTAACTGTTTTGTCATAATGACCATCGTTATGTTTGGAGGAAAAAGGGGGAGGCTTGCAAGCCAAAGAACACCATCCCAACTGTGATGCACGGAGGTGGCAGCATCATCTTGTGGGGGTGCTTTGCTGCAGGAGTGACTGGTGCACTTCACAAAATAGATGGCATCATGAGAAGAAACATTATGTGGATATATTGAAGCAACATCTCAGGACATCAGTCAGGAAGTTAAAGCTTGGTCACAAATGGGTCTTCCAAATGGACAATGACCCCAAGCATACTTCCAAAGTTGTGGCGAAATGACTTAAGGACAACAAAGTCAAGTTTGACCCAGGATAAGCTATTTAAAGGCAATGCTACCAAAAAACTAATTGAGTGTATGTAAACCTCTGAGCCACTGGGAATGTGATGGAAAAAATAAAAGCTGAAATAAATAATTCTCTCTTCTATTATTTGGACATTTCACATTCTTAAAATAAAGTGGTGATCCTAACTGACCTAAAACAGGGAATTCTTACTCTGATTAAATGTCAGGAATTGTGAAAAATGGAGTTTAAATGTATTTGGCTAAGGTGTATGTAAACGTCCGACTTCAACTGTATATATATGTATTTATATATATATATATATATATATATATATATATATATATATATATATATATATATATATACACATATATACATATATATATACACTACCGTTCAAATATTTGGGGTGACTTAGAATTAACCTAGTTTTTGTCTATTAAAATAACATCAAATTGATCAGAAATACAGTGTAGACATTGTTAATGTTGTAAATTACTATTGTAGCTGGAAACGGCAGATTGTTAATGGAATATCTACATAGGCGTACAGAGGCCCATCATCAGCAACCGTCACTCCTGTGTTCCAAAGGCACGTTGAGTTAGCTAATCCAAGTTTATCATTTTAAAAGGCTAATTGATCATTAGAAAACCCTTTAGCAATTATGTTAGCACAGTTGAACACTGTTGATTTAAAGAAGCAATAAATCTGGCCTTCTTTAGACTAGTTGAGTATCTGGAGCATCAGAATTTGTGGGTTCGATTACAGGCTCAAAATAGCCAGAAATTAATAACTTATTTCTGATACTCATCAATCTATTCTTGTTCTGAGTAATGAAGGCTATTCCATGCGAGAAATTGCCAAGAAACTGAAGATCTTGTACAACGCTGTGTAGTTCTCCCTTCACAGCGCAAACTGGCCCTAACCATAATGGAAAGAGGTGTGGGAGGCCCCGTTGCACAACTGAACAAGAAGACAAGTACATTAGAGTGTCTAGTTTAAGAAACAGATGCCTCACAAATCCTCAGCTGGCAGCATCATTAAATAGTACTCGTAAAACACCAGTCTCAACATCAACAGTGAAGAGGCGACTCCGGGATGCTGGCCTTCTAGGCAGAGTTGCAAAGAAAAGCCATATCTCAGACTGGCCAATAAAAAGAAAAGATTAAGATGGGCAATGAACACAGACACTTGACAGAGGAACTCTGCCTAGAAGACCAGCATCCCGGAGTCGCCTCGTCACTGTTGACGTTGAGATTGATGTTTTGTGGGTACTATTTAATGAAGCTGCCAGTATATTTACTTTAACCATTTATGGTATTTAATGCAGGGCCAACAGACAACTTCCTTACGTTTTCCCCCTTCTACTTGCCCCTTCCATTTTTGTGGTAATGCTGCAATTAGTTGTTTGTACTTTTGGGTAGAGCAGACATTTTTATGTGTCTGTGTTAGCTGCATGTGTGACATAACTGTTCCAGTCCTATTTATGATATAATTTACAAAAATCTTACATTTTGTAAAAAATGTATTGAAAAATGTATATATTTTGTTATCAATGAATATATTTGAGTTTAACCACAATATTTGTTGTATTATTCGTTCTGTCTCTTCAGGTGGAATAAACTGAAATTGCAACCAACTTTCTAAGGGTTGTCTAAAAAATAACTATATTTTGGAGATGATTTCGTTTTCAAATAACCGAAAGTGAGCAGTTGTAATCTGAATAAAGGGAAAAGGCCGTTCTTGAACATGGGGTGAGACATTCTTACAGATTTACTAGAGAACCATTTCAGATTTAAGTATACCTTTTGTATGATTGATGCCTTTAGTGAGAGGTCTAATTGTTTAATATATAATAAATTCTGCCCTTCCGAATTCATATTCGTCATATAAATAGGAACTTTTAATTTAGTCTGGCTTGCCATTCCAAATAAAATTGAATATTTTAGCTAGCTAATATTATATCCTGACAACATTGACTCTTCAAATATTTTGTTAAATTATCTTAACCATCTATTCACAATTGAATTGAATCCTGATTCTGCATACCTCTATTTTTCTGCATACCTATCTTTTTCTCTGTCTCTCTGTCTCTCTGTGTGTCTCTCTGTGTCTCTGTGTGTCTCTGTATGTCTCTGTGTGTCTGTGTGTCTGTCTGTCTGTCTGTCTGTCTGTCTGTCTGTCTGTCTGTCTGTCTGTCTGTCTGTCTGTCTGTCTGTCTGTCTGTCTGTCTGCCTGCCTGTCTCTCTCTCTCTCTCTCTCTCTCTGTCTCACTCTATCTCTCTCTCTCTATCTCCTTCTCTCTCTCTCTCTCTCTCTCTCTCTATCTCGTATAGCTACTGTATTTAACAAGTAACTTTTGACTGCTAACCATTTTACGTTATGGGATATAAACAATCAAGCTCTTAATTTCAAAAAACATTGCAATCTCTTTCTAACCTTTAAGCTATATATGCACATATTTTATCTTCTATGTTGACATTTAGTCACCACAAAATAATCAACAAGAGGTCTTGTGATGATCAGCCAATTTATTAAAAATGTCACTGTCCTGCACATGACATAGCCTAGCTTCTGTACCGTATCAATCAGGTCAGCTACGTTGGTGAGTTCTTTCTCTATTGCTCAAAATGTGAACAAATTCCGGTTAGTTTGTTGTGAAAATTATTTTAAAAAAGTTGAAAAATAATCCAGTCCTCAGGATAGCTACCAACTACTAGCTAGCTTGCCAAGTCACAAACAGAAAAGCCGAAATGGTCCCGAGTTGTCATACTACTATTAACGCAGCTAGCTACAGATGTACTTACTAACATCACAATATCAGCATGGCTAGTGATGTGACTACAGCCGGGGTTAGAGGGTGCAGCGGTGGGCATTTGCCAAACCAAATCCTTCTGATTTAAACCCATATATAAGTATTACTCAACTTTGGGGCAGGAAAGTTATGCTTACATACAGTACATTCCTGAGTTGTCTCAACACATTTGCCAAAGTTGAGTAAACTAGAAATCGCGTTGCAGCTGGTTAACTTGATTTTTACTTTGACACAACTTCATTTTTTAAGTTATTTTAATTTTTTTTTACAGCTGATAGCAGTGTCTGGTTTAATAAACAGAGTTTGATTGTACATAATCGTATGTCAAATTTAGGGTAGGGCTGCTCATTTGAATTTCCTGTCTTTTGTGGCTACACTACATTTGTAAATTTATCACCAACGTTCCAGGATCAACAAGTTGTGCTCTCCACTCTGTAGAAGTGACTCAGTTGAAAAGAGACAGACTCTCCACTCTGTAGAAATGACTCAGTTGAAAAGAGACAGACTCTCCACTCTGTAGAAATGACTCAGTTGAAAAGAGACAGACTCTCCACTCTGTAGAAATGACTCAGTTGAAAGAGACAGACTCTCCACTCTGTAGAAATGACTCAGTTGAAAGAGACAGACTCTCCACTCTGTAGAAATGACTCAGTTGACAGAGACAGACTCTCCACTCTGTAGAAATGACTCAGTTGAAAGAGACAGACTCTTCACTCTGTAGAAATGAATGTCTGTAGAGACAGACTCTCCACTCTGCTGGTGACTATATAGTGCTACATAGGTAGAGAACATTGAACATAACAAACCTATGTCAATAGCAACAACTGGACAAAAACTGAGATAGAACCTTACAGTCCCAAGCTCTCGATCTGTGAAAACAACAAACAAAGAGCAGAGTAGAAGGAAATGTCTTATTACATAGTTAACAGACCTTAGGGTCCTCAATGGAAGATTCTGAAAGTTTCCCTGCTCCTTTCATGCTCGAGGTCAAGTGCTGGGAGAACAAGCGCACGAACATACGACCTCACAGATTCACTCTCTTTGTGAGCATGTGTGTATGTGTGTTCTTTGTGCGAGATCGATTTATTCTTCTCACTACAGAAGAGTTCTGTGGGATATAAAGATGTAGCCATGAATGGCTGCCGTCCTCAAGAACGCTTCTTGTTTCTTTTTCTGTCTCTCTTTGATGAGCACATTGAGGTGACCTGTGGTTCAAGGGTCGTGGAACTGCACAGATTGACGTCAAAAACATAAAAAAATCCCTCTCTTCTGCTGTCTCCAACTGCAATTACTCAAAAAATGGTTCCCGCTTACAATGTCAACCTTCAAGAACAAACACACACACACACACACACACACACACACACACACACACACACACACACACACACACACACACACACACACACACACACACACACACACACACACACACACACACACACACACACACACACACACACACACAGGGAAGAGGGAAGGGACAAGGACATTGTGTGTAATAGTCTGTGATGTTGTGAGATTTAGTGACGCTGTCAGTCCCAGTAATATGTCTCCTGTTGTTCTGCTAACAGTAGTAATAGTCTGTGATGTTGCCCCATTGTGCTTCTGATAGATCCTGATTACTCCCACTGAGATACAGTGAGGCTGAGAGATGGTGAGGCAAAGTGTGTGTGTGTGCGTCTGGAAGTTGGGTTAGGGCTAGGTCAGTAGGGTGTTTACGAGGTAGGGGAGGGTTGTGTGATTGCGTGTGTGTGTCTGTCAGGGGGGTGGTTGCTTGAGTGCGGGGTTTAGAGAGTGGTGTCTAGAAGGGCAGAAGTGTACCTCCCCCTCCCCCTCCTTACCAGACTCCAGGCCCCAGGGGAGGTCAGCTCCTCTTGACCCCTGCGTTCCACATTCAGGCACCACAACAAGGCCCCCACACACACACACATATGCATGCCCGCACCCACGCGCACACACAAAATATCCCCCAAACACACATTTAGGTCAAACACACACATGCATGCTGGCACACACACACTCACACAAACTTCCACACACACACACACACACACACACACACACACACACACACACACACACACACACACACACACACACACACACACACACACACACACACACACACACACACACACACACACCCGTTCACCCCCTGTGTGTAATCGTACTTCCCTCACTCCATCCCTCCACTTTTTCCCTGTCCTCTCGCACTTCCCTCTCTCCCCCTGCACTCCTCTCCTAACAGACTAAACAATTGTGACTTAGCTGGGAAACAGCTTTGGATCCAGATGCTGTTTCTCTCTCTCCCTCATCCCTCACTCCCCTCCTCCTTCCCCCTCACTGACCTCTGCCTCTCCCTACCCCCTTCAGTCTCTCTCTCTCTCTCTCTCTCTCTCTCTCTCGCTCTCTCTCTCTCCATTCCTACCTCTGCCTCTTTCTCTTTCTCTCTCTTCTTTCAGCTTGCTTTGATTGGGGAGCAGGCACAGGAAGTCTCTCAGCAGTCCCCCCTCCCTCTTCTTCTTCTCCAACACTCCTCCCTTCTCTCTCCCCCTCTCCTAGCCCCTCTCCTAGCCCCTCTCCTAGCCCCTCTCCTAGCCCCTCTCCTAGCCCCTCTCCTAGCCCCTCTCCTAGCCCCTCTCCTAGCCACTCTCCTGGACACTCCATTAACACTCAAAATGACAGAAAGTTTAGAGCTGCTCTTCTTTTCTCTCTTGTGTTTCTCAGGAGTTTATTGTTAATCCAGCTCACTGCAGCTGCCTGATCCACTCATGCCCCAATCTGCTCTCCCTCTCTATTTCCCCCCTATTTTCTACTTCCCACCTCCTCTCTCTTCCCTCACTCGTTCCCTTTTCTTACTCTCTTCTCTCTCTCTTCTTTCCCTCTACCTTCTCTTTCTCCTTCTTTCTCTCCCTCTCTAATTTTGCTTTCTTTTGTCTGTGTTCACCTTGGACCTGTGGAGCGTTCACCTTTGACCTGTGGAGCGTTCACCTTGGACCTGTGGAGCGTTCACCTTGGACCTGTGGAGCGTTCAACTTGGACCTGAGGAGTGTTCACCTTGGACCTGTGGAGCGTTCACCTTGGACCTGTGGAGCGTTCAACTTGGACCTGAGGAGTGTTCACCTTGGACCTGTGGAGCGTTCACCTTGGACCTGTGGAGCGTTCACCTTGGACCTGAGGAGTGTTCACCTTGGACCTGAGGAGTGTTCACCTTGGACCTGTGGAGCGTTCACCTTGGACCTGTGGAGCGTTCACCTTGGACCTGTGGAGCGTTCAACTTGGACCTGAGGAGTGTTCACCTTGGACCTGTGGAGCGTTCACCTTGGACCTGTGGAGCGTTCAACTTGGACCTGAGGAGTGTTCACCTTGGACCTGTGGAGCGTTCACCTTGGACCTGTGGAGCGTTCAACTTGGACCTGAGGAGTGTTCACCTTGGACCTGAGGAGTGTTCACCTTGGACCTGTGGAGCGTTCACCTTGGACCTGTGGAGCGTTCAACTTGGACCTGAGGAGTGTTCACCTTGGACCTGTGGAGCGTTCACCTTGGACATGTGGAGCTTTCACCTTGGACCTGTGGAGCTTTCACCTTGGACCTGTGGAGCGTTCAACTTGGACCTGTGGAGCGTTCACCTTGGACCTGTGGAGCGTTCAACTTGGACCTGAGGAGTGTTCACCTTGGACCTGAGGAGTGTTCACCTTGGACATGTGGAGCTTTCACCTTGGACCTGTGGAGCGTTCAACTTGGACCTGTGGAGCATTCACCTTGGACCTGTGGAGCGTTCACCTTAGACCAGTGGAGCATTCAACTTGGACCTGAGGAGTGTTCACCTTGGACCTGTGGAGCATTCAACTTGGACCTGTGGAGCGTTCACCTTGGACCTGAGGAGCGTTCAACTTGGACCTGAGGAGTGTTCACCTTGGACCTGAGGAGCGTTCACCTTAGACATGTGGAGCTTTCACCTTGGACCTGTGGAGCGTTCACCTTGGACCTGTGGAGCGTTCAACTTGGACCTGTGGAGCGTTCACCTTGGACCTGTGGAGCGTTCACCTTGGACCTGTGGAGCGTTCAACTTGGACCTGTGGAGCGTTCACCTTGGACCTGTGGAGCGTTCAACTTGGACCTGTGGAGCGTTCACCTTAGACATGTGGAGTGTTCACCTTGGACCTGTGGAGCGTTCACCTTGGACCTGTGGAGCGTTCACCTTGGACCTGTGGAGCGTTCACCTTGGACCTGTGGAGCGTTCACCTTGGACCTGTGGAGCGTTCACCTTGGACCTGTGGAGCGTTCACCTTGGACCTGTGGAGCGTTCACCTTGGATCTGTGGAGCATTTTCACAGCTGAAGGAAAAGAAGGAAAGGAAGAAAGCGAGGGATGCTGCAATAAACAAAGGAGTGGCCCTGGTCACCAAAGGGTCAGAGGAAGGCCTGCTAGGATAGCAACATTCGTTTCCTTTCATTTCTTCACCCATCCCTACATCCTCTCTTTTTTTGGTGTACAGTGTGTCTCTTTCAGCCTCACGGCTCACTGAGTATTTATGAAATGCTCGTTCCGACTGTAGACAGGACCAGAGATTCTGGGAAGGATTTGACCTCTTTTTCTTAACTGGGCGTGACTGACAACGTCCCACAGCTGCGGGTGCATTAGACATGTACACACACACACTGCACACACACACACCCGCATACACAGTTGCATTACAGATCTCATCAAATAGAACAATCTCCCACATGGGGGGCGTAATACACACACAGAGGACAACACACACACACACACACATAACCGGCATGGCGGGCACACACACTCAGGACGAGGTATTGAGATGACAGAAAGACAGATCAGACACTGACTCTCCTTTTCAGAGCCCACCAACCAGGGAGATATGGGGGATCAACCCATCTCTTCTCCCTCTCTCCTTTCTCTCTCCTCCCTCTCGTCTATCTCTCTCCTCCATCTCTTCTGTTATGTGTTCCTCTAATAGGAATGAGCTGTAACACAAACCAGTAGAGAGAAGGCCTAGCTGCTATTTCCCTGGATCGAATCCCAGCCTTACGACTCTATTAACTACAGGTCTTAGCTCGCTTCAGACTGTATTTGTTCTCAAATAAATCACCACCGAAATAAGGGAGGAGAGGAAAGGTTCTTGAGTCTGCCTGGTGATGGGAGGGTCAGATATCAGTAGTGAAGTACTGTAAACCCCCCCCCCCCCCCCCCCCCCCCCGCCTCCTCAATATACACACACACACCCTAGCCAGGCCAAGCAACCCCAGAGGCCCAGAGCTGGCTGACTGACCCCTTCGTTTAAGATCCCAAATTCCTCCTCATTATCGGCCCCCCATATATAGCCCCGGCAGTGTGTGTGTGTGTGTGTATGTGTGTGTGTGTGTGACTGCTGCTGCTGGTGGTTAAATGCAGCCCTAAACTTGGGATTAGGGGGTCTCCAGTGATTCCCTTGGCCCCCACAGCCAGCACATATCTAAACATCATCTCTCAAAGCCCATTCCAAAATAAAAGAAAACATGGAAAAAAAATCAAGACAGCAGCACAAAGAGGCGGAAACGTTATTTAAAAGGTACCAGACCGCATCATTTTCCACTGATATTATATACTCCCTGCCGTATCCAAAATATATACGGGCCGCAGGCCAAGAATGTAAAAATAAAACACGTAGACTCAACATCTGGATTGAGCCTGAACAAAACCCCCATTTAATCACAGCTGAATAAAGCATTCTACCGTTCGCCCTCTGCGAGCTCTCACTCACACACACACGCTGACACACACACACACGTTAGCGCACACACACATGCTAACACGTGCACATGCACGCATGCAGGCACGTACACACACGCACACGCACTCGCATACACACACACACACAGCCCTCTTCTCCCCACCGGCTATCCATAATGGAGCAGAGGATCGTGTTTCATCAGAGTTTCTTGAAACGTTGACAAAACGTTCATTTTCATTATAATTATCCACAAGGCAACACTGTTTCCTCTACAGTACCCTTCCTGCTTCCAATGTAGACACCCTCTACTCTGTCTGGCCTCTGTGGGCTGGGCTGCTGCTGTGGCTGTAGGGGGGGTTCCTATAGCTCTTACAGAGGATGAGCCATGTGGCTCGATGTGTGTGCATGTGTTACTGTTTGTGTGTATGTGTTACTGTGTGTGTGTGTGTGTGTGTGTGTGTGTGTGTGTGAGAGTGAGTGTGTGTGTGTGTGTGTGTGTGTGTGTGTGTGTGTGTGTGTGTGTGTGTGTGTGTGTGTGTGTGTGTGTGTGTGTGTGTGTGTGTGTGTGTGTGTGTGTGTGTGTGCTTTCCTGATACTTGCCTGCTGAGAGTCTGAGTCTACCAGCTGGATGTGTAGGAGTGTGTGTGTGTGTGTTTTCTACAGCATACCTGCTTAGAGGACAGGCCAACTTCCCATCTGGCATTCAGTTGGTGAGGTAGGTTGGTAGTGTTAGCTGGCTGAGCTGAAGGAC
>NC_048581.1:66103642-66163642 GCF_013265735.2 Oncorhynchus mykiss
TGTGTGTGTGTGTGTGTGAGCTTGTATATGTGTGTTTATATCTGTGTGTGTGTGGGCTTGTATATGTGTGTTTATATCTGTGTGTGTGTGTAACGGGTTAGTCTGAGCTGTAAGTCGTAGAGGAGATGGAGTCCATATGCAGTGTGTTTTCTCAGCCCTGGAGGAAACGGTGAGCACAGTGGAAAACCCTTTGGCTATTTCACTGAGGTTTCCTTTGTGTTTGTGTGTGTGTGTCGCTGTATATGTGGTGGGAGTATCTGTGTGTATGTGGAGTCTGGGTGTGTTCCCTATCTGAAAGTTATTTTTATTGCTGCCTCAAAATGAATTGGTTTTATATATCATATCACACCCTTTTCTTGAACCAACACGGAATAAAAAATACATTACCGTGCCAGCCCAAGAGACTGTGTGTGTGTGTGGTTGAGTAGCCAGCCTCACTTCATAAGTAGGAGATGACTTTGTGACATCACTCAGCATAAGGGCTGTCTACTTCAGCTTAGGGCTGACAGGGATGCTTCAGAAGCAGGACACACACACGCACCCGCACAAGCACACATACACACAGTTCACAATTAATATGCACTCATACATTTTTAAGGCTAAATTAAATTAATGAGTGTGTGGTGAAATAGGGTCTGAGCCGACAAGCCTGGGTCTGAGCCTGAGATGACATTTCAACTAATGAAGCAGGGCTATGAAATACACAGCATCAATCAGAGAGAGATAGAGAGAGAGAGAGAGAGAGAGAGAGAGAGAGAGAGAGAGAGAGAGAGAGAGAGAGAGAGAGAGAGAGAGAGAGAGAGAGAGAGAGAGAGAGAGAGAGAGAGAGAGAGAGAGAGAGAGAGAGAGAGAGAGAGAGAGAGAGAGAGAGAGAGAGAGAGAGAGAGAGAGAGAGAGAGAGAGAGAGAGAGAGAGAGGATTTTGTAGCTTTGGCCTCATATCTAGTGTGAACATCTTGCTTTGGCCTCATATCTAGTGTGAATATTGTAGCTTTGGCCTCATATCTAGTGTGAATATTGTAGCTTTGGCCTCATAGCTAGTGTGAATGTTGTAACTTTGGCCTCATATCTAGTGTGAACATCTTGCTTTGGCCTCATATCTAGTGTGAATATTGTAGCTTTGGCCTCATGTCTAGTGTGAATATTGTAGCTTTGAAAAATATAGCAATGCTAATGATAGGCCTAACTGTCTTCTGGTAGATGGAAAGGCTTTCCCAAAAACCTCTATTAAATGTTAACTAGCTACAAAGTAGCCTAGTAACCTGTCAGAATGATATCATGATTATTTGCGTTAATCCAGTGGCCATTTATTTTGCCTACTCCATCTCATGTTCAACAGAAACATCCCCACTAATCAAACAACAGTGCTAGGTGCCTGTACACTTGAATTAAATGTTAACTACTCTCACAAATCAACATTTCTTAGATGTTGACAGTGGTCTCCTGTGTTTTAATAATTGTTGTGGACCTAAAACATAAAATTCTGTTGGTTTTTTTGTAAAAAAAATAAAAATAAGTGTGACTTTCAGAACGAAAACCTGAAAAATTGTGGAACATCTGAAACATGTGAATTTCTGACTAAGTGTATCTGTTTCAATAGTAGCCCTACTATTGAGTTGGGTTGGCCTGACCGTGAAAGACCAATATGGGATTTTTAATTTTAGGTAATTCAGAGTGTACAGTATGTCACTGTTTCTCATAGAATTTTTCACACAGGGCGTCTTTCCTGGGCCAGGTGGCTGTTTGGATTTGTTTTTGCTAAATTAGAGTATTCCCACTTCTCCAGGCACCACTACACCATCTACACCACTACACCACCACACCACACTACACCACCACACCACTATACCACCACACCACTATACCACCACACCACTACACCACCACACCACTACACCACTACACCACCACACCACTACACCACTACATCATCTACACCACTACACCATCTACACCACTACACCACTACACCACCACACCACCACACCACCACACCACTCCCTCACTACACCACTACACCACTACACCATCTACACCACCACACCATCTACACCACCACACCACTACACCACTACACCACCACACCACTCCCTCACTACACCACTACACCACTACACCACTCCCTCACTACACCACTACACCACTACACCACCACACTATCAGACCACACCACTACACCATCTACACCATCTACACCACTGCACCACTACACCACTACACCCCCACACCACCACACCACTCCCTCACTACACCACTACACCACACCATCTACACCACCACACCACTACACCACTACACCACCACACCACCACACCACTCCCTCACTACACCACTACACCACTACACCACTACACCACCATACCACTACACCATCTACACCACCACACCACCACACCATCTACACCACCACACCACAACACCATCTACACCACAACACTACACCACCACACCATCTACACCACCGCACCATCAGACCACACCACTACACTATCTACACCACTACACCACTACACCACTACACCACTACACCATCTATACCACTACACCACTACACCATCTATACCACTACACCACTACACCACCACACCACTCCCTCACTACACCACTACACCACCACACCACTCCCTCACTACACCGCTACACCACTACACCACCACACTATCAGACCACACCACTACACCATCTACACCATCTACACCACTACACCACTACACCATCTATACCACTACACCACTACACCACCACACCACTCCCTCACTACACCGCTACACCACTACACCACCACACTATCAGACCACACCACTACACCATCTACACCATCTACACCACTACACCACTACACCATCTATACCACTACACCACTACACCACCACACCACTACCTCACTACACCACTACACCACTACACCACCACACTATCAGACCACACCACTACACCATCTACACCACTACACCACTACACCATCTATACCACTACACCACCACACCACTACCTCACTATACCACTACACCACTACACCACCACACCACTACCTCACTACACCACTACACCACCACACCATCAGACCACACCACTACACCATCTACACCACTACACCATCTATACCACCACACCACCACACCACTACCTCACTACACCACTACACCACCACACCACTACACCATCTACACCACCACACCACCACACCATCTACACCACCACACCACTACACCACCACACCATCAGACCACACCACTACACAACCACACCACTACACCATCTACACCATCTACACCACCACACCACTACACCACACCACTGTTCGCCCTCATAGTGTGAGTGTGAATATTGTAGCTTTGCCCTCATATCTAGTGTGAATGTCATAGCTTTGTCCTCATATCTAGTGTGAATGTCATAGCTTTGGCCTCATATCTAGTGTGAATGTCATAGCTTTGGCCTCATATCTAGTGTGAATATCATAGCTTTGCCCTCATATCTAGTGTGAATGTCATAGCTTTGGCCTCATATCTAGTGTGAATATCATAGCTTTGCCCTCATATCTAGTGTGATATTGTGGCTTTGCCCTCATATCTGGTGTGAATATTGTGGCTTTGCCCTCATATCTAGTGTGATATTGTGTCTTTGCCCTCATATCTAGTGTGAATATTGTGGCTTTGCCCTCATATCTAGTGTGAATATTGTGGCTTTGCCCTCATATCTAGTGTGATATTGTGTCTTTGCCCTCATATCTAGTGTGAATATTGTGGCTTTGCCCTCATATCTAGTGTGAATATCATAGCTTTGCCCTCAATTATAGTGTGAATATTGTGGCTTTGGCCTCGTATCTAGTGTGAATAACGTGGGATAGAGTGATTCGAAGGATTGCGTCATGAGGACGGAGAGGATTTTCTCGTTGTCTGATCGAGAGAGATGAATACATCTGCTGTCTGATAGCTGCTCTGATTGTTTCGGTCACTGTGTTCCTTACGGGGATAAAGGACAAAGTCAAATAATGGCTAATAGCTTTAGCTAATTTACTTCTGCAGTTAAAGTCAGATGCGTGTCTATGGCTATTACCACAGTATCATCGTAAGTCTGATTAAAGTGCAAGAGATGTGAGGCGAGGAGGATATATTTGTGTGTGTGAGTCTGAGTGTGTGTGTCTGTGTGTCTGTTTATATATTGTACATACGTGTGCGTGAACACAACCAAATCCTTTAATGTTACCCAATCCCTATCCTTGGCTTGTGTTGCCTTCTCTAAATACTTGGGCATGATTTAGATTTACACTATTCAAACTACACTACTCCTCATGCAAACAAGGGCGGACAGAGGGAGGAGAGGAAATCACTCCTCTGCTCGTTAGTGGGAAAATGTGTCAATACCCCTAATAAGAGGCTAGCAGAGAGAAATAACTGTGATTACCTAAATAACCAGAGTCTCCAACGGCAAATCTTTATTCTAGGATCAATACTTCTTGTGGTTTCGCTGTGCTGTAACCACACGCCCTTTCAATTTCCTCCAGCCCACAGGAATCCATACAGGTGATTAGCGGTGTTAACCCTTGGATCCCTGGCGCTGATCTCTAAATCACAGCCTCTATATACTGCTTTCTGACACCTCGTACCCTCCTACCTTGTCTCTTCCTTTGTACCTCCTTGTGAAGGCCATGTCAGCCCACATCTCAAACAGTTTTAACATTCCAATACAAATGTTTTTGTGAAATAAAAATGTTTCTTTGAAAAGTCCCTTGGATTGGTTTGTACCTTGACTTTGGTGTCACCTCCCTCACAGCAAATACAACTCACACACTTTTCACAACACTGCTTGGTTTCTGATATCCCCCAAATGCTTACAACTGGACACTAATGGCTAGGTACATGCTTCACAAGCATTGTTTTGATGAAAGGCAGATCGAAGATGGGAGAAGAGACTTGATACTGAGTGATGTCAAATGGAAAGTTGACCAAGTCACCAACTTCTCAAATGAAGCAGACTAGTACAGTATTGATTTGAGAGAGGATGCACCAGCCCCCCTGACCACTCCAGGAGACGACAATAGGAACTGGAGTTTAATGCACATTTTTCAGCAATGTGTGTTCTCTCAAATTGTTAAGCATAGTCCCTGTGCACTTAACCATGAATATCTCACAGGTATTCTAGTTCCTGTGTTGGACATCTGAACAGGGTCAATATACTGCTGGATGTCATCATAGCTCGACTGCATACTGATGATGTCATGGATGAACTCATACATCTGGGCCAAAAACAGCGAGGGAACAGCTGTTATTATTCAGTGCATTTAGATCAGATGATGTCAGAGATGTCAGAGACACACCAAGGCAGCAATGTTGTGCAAACTGAACATACTATCCCCTGAGTGGTGGGTAAAGCTCCCTATGAAATATGCAATGGATTATATTGAAGTAAAGTTACTCTCTTCTTTGAAATTAGAGAACGAAACAGAAAGCAGAAAGAGAGGTGCATTTGTTGTTGTGTGTTGATATGCTATACTCCCTGCCCTGAGTTGACCCTCTCTTAGCTATCTGTCCAGGGTCATCCCTCTCTCTCTCATTATCTTTGACCCACTGACAGAGCTCTACGACCATACACACATGTCACACACACATGCATATGCACGCACAGGCACACACACACAGGCATGCACGCACAGGCACACACACAGGCATGCACGCACAGGCACACACACAGGCATGCACGCACAGGCACACACACAGGCATGCACACACAGGCACACACACAGGCATGCACGCACAGGCACACACAGGCATGCACGAACAGGCACACACACAGGGCTCAGTGACCTTTTTTAAACTGTCTGACTCTCGGGTCAGACCAAAGCCACTAATTAGGGCGGTTGTGTTTCTGAAACACAGAGAAAAACAAGCAGTACAGTAGAAATAAACAGCAGACTGATCCTCTTCCCTACAGTACACCTCTCTTCACTACCTCGCTCCAATGCATTATACTGATACACCTCTCTCTCCTCAACTCACAAATGCTTTATTGGCATCACTCCCTCTATCTCGTTCTCTTACACACACACACACACACACACACACACACACACACACAGACACACACACACACACACACACACACACACACACACACACACACACACACACACACACGCACACACATACATACATTTTTATTTTATTTTATTTAACATTATTATTTATTTAACCAGGCAGACAAGTTGAGAACAAGTTCTCATTTACAATTGCAACCTGGCCAAGATAAAGCAAAGCAGTTCGACACATACAACAACACAGAGTTACACATGGAGTAAAACAAACATACAGTCAATAATACAGTAGAAAAATAAGTCTATATAAAATGTGAGCAAATGAGGTGAGATAAGGGAGGTAAAGGCAAAAAAAGGCCATGGTGGCGAAGTAAATACAATATAGCAAGTAAAACACTGGAATTGTAGATTTGCAGTGGAAGAATGTGCAAAGTAGAGATTGAAATAATGGGGTGCAAAGGAGCAAAATAAATAAATAAATACAGTAGGGGGAGAGGTAGTTGTTTGGGCTAATTATAGGTGGGCTATGTACAGGTGCAGTAATCTGTGAGCTGCTCTGACAGCTGGTGCTTAAAGCTAATGAGGGAGATAAGTGTTTCCAGTTTCAGAGATTTTTGTAGTTCGTTCCAGTCATTGGCAGCAGAGAACTGGAAGGAGAGGCGGCCAAAGGAAGAATTGGTTTTGGGGGTGACCAGAGAGATATACCTGCTGGAGCGCGTGCTACAGGTGGGTGCTGCTATGGTGACCAGCGAGCTGAGATAAGGGAGGACTTTACCTAGCAGAGACTTGTAGATGACCTGGAGCCAGTGGGTGTGGCAACGAGTATGAAGGGAGGGCCAGCCAACGAGAGCGTACAGGTTGCAGTGGTGGGTAGTATATGGGGCTTTGGTGACACAACGGATGGCACTGTGATAGACTGCATCCAATTTATTGAGTAGGGTATTGGACGCTATTTTGTAAATGACATCGCCGAAGTCGAGGATCGGTAGGATGGTCAGTTTTAGGGTATGTTTGGCAGCATGAGTGAAGGATGCTTTGTTGCGAAATAGGAAGCCAATTCTAGATTTAACTTTGGATTGGAGATGTTTGAAGTGAGTCTGGAAGGAGAGTTTACAGTCTAACCAGACACCTAGATATTTGTAGTTGTCCACATATTCAGTCAGAACCGTCCAGAGTAGTGATGCTAGTCGGGTGGGCGGGTGCAGGCAGCGATCGGTTGAAGAGCATGCATTTAGTTTTACTTGCATTTAAGAGCAGTTGGAGGCCACGGAAGGAGAGTTGTATGGCATTGAAGCTCGTCTGGAGGGTTGTTAACACAGTGTCCAAAGAAAGGCCAGAAGTATACAGAATGGTGTCGTCTACACACACACACACACACACACACACACACACACACACACACACACACACACACACACACACACACACACACACACACACACACACACACACACACACACACACACACACTGTGCACAACTCTGATTTGCTTTATCATCACCGCTTCTTCCTCACACTGATCCAAAACACACAAGCAGGGAGACACACACTCAGACCCACGTCTGGAGAGAAATCTCTCTCTGATCCCAAAAAACCTCCAGAACAAACAGAAAACAATTCCAGGCATTCCTGCTGCTCTGGGTCTTCTAACCAGAGTCCCCTGCTAGACACACACAAACACACATGCACGCACACACACACACAAACACACATGCACGCACAGCCTGGTGAGACTGTGAGGATGCAATAACTGAATCCAGCATGAGAGAGAGGGATAGTGAGGAAGAGAAAGAGAAGGAGGGGTAGAAAGAGAAGAACAGGGGGATGAACTGAAGGATAGAATGGCAGCAGACAGAAAGAGAAAATGAAAAGCCCTTTCTGTCTGTCAGAAACTGATACAATATTGGCACTACTAAACAAAGACTATAATAGGCAAAATAAATGGAGTGGGGGGAAAACGAGAGAGATGAGTGGGGAAAAGTCACCAGCTAATGGGTGCTGGTGTCCAAAACCCTTGGATAAAAGAACGATAGAGCATCTTTAAACATTGTGCTTTGACTTTGAACAAAGTGACTTTTGAAGTGAAAGAAGCCGTTTCCCCCTTTCCTTTCCTTCCCTCCATATTTTAATGCTCCCTGCTCTATCATGTAAATCCCCATTCAAATTAGGGCGGTATTAGAGCCCTCAGCGCTAATGTCAGAGAGGCAGAATGAGATGGGGGACTTAAGCACCTAACGAACAATGAAATTCCAAAGCCTTGGGACAGGACAATTAAGAAGCAGGCTTAGCCAATGATGAAAATGTATTGCTATCTAATACATATTTCTATTTTCTGAACACTAACCAATTTGAATGTGATTAAGGGGGATGGGGGTGGTGTTGGGGGGGGGGGGTTCATTAAAGAGGCGGCTGGCTCTCAGAGGTTGCCGGGGAAAGGCCCTTTTGATGTTAAATTACAAATATGGAGGAGAAAGTCCCCTTTATTGCATTTTTTGGGGCTGCGTATTGTTTTCTGTGGTTACCCTTATACAGCTTAGTTAACCCTGCGCTGTCTGGCTGGGAGAGAGGGAGAGATGGAGAACAGGTAATGAGAGGGGCCTGGGGGAGAGAGGGAGAGATGGAGAAGAGGTAATGAGAGAGGCCTGGGGGAGAGAGGGAGAGATGGAGAAGAGACAATGAGAGGGGCCTGGGGGAGAGAGGGAGAGAGAAAAGGGGGAGAGATGGAGAAGAGGTAATGAGAGGGGCCTGGGGGAGAGAGGGAGAGAGAAAAGGGGGAGAGGTGGAGAAGAGGTAATGAGAGGGGCCTGGGGGAGAAAGGGAGAGAGAAAAGGGGGAGAGGTGGAGAAGAGGTAATGAGAGGGGCCTGGGGGAGAGAGTGAGAGAGAAAAGGGGGAGAGATGGAGAACAGGCAATGAGAGGGGCCTGGGGGAGAGAGGGAGAGAGAAAAGGGGGAGAGATGGAGAAGAGGTAATGAGAGGGGCCTGGGGGAGAGAGGGAGAGAGAAAAGGGGGAGAGATGGAGAAGAGGTAATGAGAGGGGCCTGGGGGAGAGAGGGAGAGAGAAAAGGGGGAGAGATGGAGAAGAGGTAATGAGAGGGGCCTGGGGGAGAGAGGGAGAGAGAAAAGGGGGAGAGATGTGTGGGTTGTATTTTCTGTGGGATAATAGAGCATGTAAATGCCTTGGCGTTTATTCCTTTTATCTGAATGAAAGCATCCATCCATTGTTTGCTTCTCTTACACTTCACATCTCTCTCTCTCTCTCTAACCTGTCCTTCCTGGCTGTGACAGTGGCTCAGGGAAAGACTGTAGCAGTACTGTAGCTAAGAGAAGTGACTGGGGAAGAGGGAAGGACAGAGAAACTGGGGATGTCTGAATATACCATTAGAGCCAAGATGGATGTCATGAATTCCCCCTCCAGTTTTAAATTGATAGATTAGAATATGTGTCCCAATCCAACTGTTCTGGACAAGTAGAGTAGGCTTGATGATTCTACTGAAACTACAGTATGGTGTGAGTGTATGCGCCTCTGGGTTTATAAACTTTTAAAATAAGAGACATTTTTCAGATTCGTGTACCTGTACTCTATGACCTGTACTCAATACTATTTGTTGTACTTAAACTATGTTAGGAATCCAATATTCCCACCATACACTCACACCTTTGTCTAGATATATAAAAAGGCTACAGAGTGCCTGGCATGGCAACACCAAGTATTCCAAGTCCCACACCTCTTTGAGGATCAATGAGGCAACTGGGATGCTCCAACGAAAGGAAAGAGAATCCAACCCTGGACTCTGACACCCTCTCCCTAATTCAACATCGTGCCCCCACTGTGGTATAATGTGCACCCCCGGGATCGGGCTCTTAAGTCACTTCATTTAGAAGTGACCTTTGATTCATTGCTAGTCCAATATGTCTGCCTGAATCCAACATGACCTACTGCTGGCTCACTGCATTTGTGATGCACATTGGGATGTTCCAGTGCACTCTTATCCTATTCGGGTTGAGCTGCTTCTTCCAGACAATCATGTCCACCATCCTGGCTGTCTGCCCTGCAGTTGCTGTACATGTTAACTTGGTGACATTATGGTGTATGGGGAGAATGCAACCACATTAAGAAAAGTGCATGAGGCATGTACAATCACATAAGGCTACAACAAACCAACACAACCTGACACTTATTGACAATAAATGCCATCAGCTTATCATAATAATTGCACCTTTCCAATGCCAATGCAATCCTGAATCTCCCAGAACGGTCCTTGATAACCCCACTCCACCATCAGTCCTCCTCTCAGGCAGTTACTAGAGACAGAAACAAAACGTGAACTGGACTACCACATGTCAGTGTGCCATTCAACAGACTAAATTCCACCTGGAAATTGCTGGGTTGCACTGATCTCATATGTACCTATTTTGCTACCAACCATGGCTGGCCAGCCCATGTGACACCTGAAATGGACTTGCATGTGAAGAATGAGCTCTCACGCTGGGGTGACTCATGCATTGGTTTGGGCACCTGTGCAGTAATCCCAACGTCTCTATAAGGACATATGCCATTTATACATGCCATACCTTAGGATGGTAGAACCTGCTATATGTGATGGTTTATGGTGGCTGGGGATTGACTGTGACACAGTGGTCTTTATGCATCATGCTTGATCTGCTCCACTTCCTCTGCAACCCTTTCACTGTCCATCAAAGCACAGGGATTATCTTCAAATGTATATGTGTGTGGAGCTGTGCTATGTCCCTCTCAATTTTGAGCCCACTTGTTTTCTTTAGAGCCAATGACAATAACAGCAACCTCAAAAAATGTGTAACTGTATGCATTTTAGTCAGGCAGGACCATTCTGTACTTACATTCAAGCTTACATTCATCATAAATATTCATAGTTGACATTTCCGCTTATTGTATCGGAGTGTTTACAGGTCTATATTTTTCAAGATGCATGACGGTATCCTAATGCTGTTTGTTTGTTTATGTAGGGCAGACAACTGACTACTTGTACTCAAAATGTTTCATGATTTCATGACCTCCAGCCAGGCATTATTCTACACGGTTTGAGTTAAGTGGGTGTGTCACAGTATCTATCAATGTACCTACTTCTGCAGTAAAAAATTTTTACACAGCTATCCATTTCATATATGGGAGACCAAAACATGGTTGGGTTTTGTTATACCTCGGGTAGGGGTATCTATACATTTTGGGGGACTTGCCACTAGCCTGTTACTCTCTCCGCTTGGTGTGTGGGTGTGAGGGTGGGGGGATTGGGAGAAACATCATCAGTGTGTTTTCACTGGAAGAAAACTGGGAAAATGTTGGATCTGGGTATGGAATGCCGGAATTCTGAGAAGCGGGAACAACGCTTCCTTTGTTATTTACCCGTCCTAGAAACAGAGGGGGAGCACGATTCGGATCGGAGAGAAGAGGAGCGCGACACGAATACATCTTCCCCCAGCAACACATTAATTCTCGGTAATAGATGCGCTCTCAGGCCCTAGTTGAGAGGGGATAAAGGACATTTTCATTAACTTTCTTTAAATTTAATGTTCAATTAGTCGTGGGTATAACCGGACCATAATCAGATGGAAATATGGTCAGGAATTAATGCCCCGGCAGGGAGACGGACGAGGGGATTGGTATGCACCAAACGCATGTGTGTGTGTGTGTGTGTGTGTGTGTGTGTGTGTGTGTGTGTGCACCCCAACTCACAGACAAACATGAACATGCAGATTTGCAACGTAAAGGTATTACATCTCATAAATATGTTTATACAGATGAACAGACATATTTACATAGATTCATAAATGTTTAAAGTGGATCTATGCTTGTGGAGAGCAAGAGAAGAGAGGAGAGAAGAGAGGCGGCTCACGACAGGATAAGAGAGGATGGATAGATGTGGAAAATAGAGAAATCAATTGGGTTATTATGTGGGTGAGAGAAGCTTTCATCAGGCCTACAAAGTGTTTAGTGTGTGTGTGTGTGTGTGCGTGTGTGTGTGCGTGTGTGTGTGCGTGCGTGCGTGCGTGCGTGCGAGTGTGTGTGTGTGTGTTTGAGTGAGTGAGTGAGTGTGTGTGTGTGTGTGTGTGTGTGTGTGTGTGCGCGCGTGCGTGCGTGCGTGCGTGCGAGTGTGTGTGTGTGTGTTTGAGTGAGTGAGTGTGTGTATGTGACTGATGTAGTGTGTTGTGTTGCATGTCACGCTGAATGATAGGATTACTCGTTTTCCCCTCAGCAGTACACAAATCACTCTTTTATCCTCCATCATTTAATCTTTCCAGGGTTAAGTGTCTGAGCTCTGTGTGTGCGCGTATGTGTGTGTGTGTTCGTGTGTATGTGTGCATATGAGTGTGTATATATGTTCTCTTGACTGTATGTAGACCTTTGAAAGCAGTGTGGTTATTACTGTTTTGTACAATCACTTTGGTACTAATTTCGGAACCTTGATGTCATTTTTCATAACTCTAGACACAAAACTCACAACCGATGATCAAAATGCACATTTTTCAGAACTCTAACACTTTTTCCAATTGCTTGGATACAATACACATAAAGCTAAGATCATTTGTTAATTGAACTAAAATCACCTGTTAAAAATGACACAACTTAATATCAAAGTACAACCATTTCAAAGTATATCTGAGATGACTGTCTTTTCATTTCATTACAATGATCTAACTATCAATTGATACAACTGCTCAAAATGATAAGTAACTGTTGCATTACTCTTAATGCAGTTTTATGGAAACTAATGAACAATATTCCATGTTTAGATCATGAAAGTTTCAGGATAACGAGATCCATTGACACCAATTACTGTGGAACATGAACCAATTGGACTATATTATCTATGGATGTAATATTTCATCATCATTCTTTATGAGACACTGTTTCTATGGTCTCATGTACCACTTTTCCAGACCATGTTTTCAGATTTGACATTACTGTACACTTTATTAGGTACACCTATCTAGTACTGGGTAGGACCCCCTTTTGCCTCCACAACAGCCTGAATTGTTCACGGTGTTGTACATTAAGAGATGCCCCACTGTTTTAAACAGCTGTTATTTAAGCATGCGTGGCCTTTCTGTTAGCTTGAATGAGTCTGGACATTCTCCTCAGATCTCTCTCATTAACAAGGTGTTTTTGCCCACAGAACTGCCCCTCACTGAATGTGTTTTGTTTATCACACCATTCTCTGTAAACTCTAGAGACTGTAGTGCATAAAAATCCCAGGAAGGCAGCTGTTTCTGAGATGCTGGAATCACCATGTGTGGCATCAGTAATCATACCACGGTCAAAGTTGCTTAAATTACACATGTTGCCCGTTCTGATGTTAGGTCGAACAACAACTAAAGCTCTCTACTCTATATACTATGTATTGAGTTGCAGGCCGCCACATGATTCGCTGTTTGAATGTAACCTTCCTTGATGGGCTAAATCAGGTCTGTAGAGCTGATGGCATGACCTATGTCATTGTGTGGGATAATGTCAGGTTCCACCATGCTCAAATGGTTTCAGGCCCATCCACAACTTACCACCCTGTACTTACTCCCATACTCTCCTTTCCTAAAACCCGATTGAGGATTTTTTCTCCACATGGAGGTGGAAGATATATGATAGGCTCCCTCACGAACAAGCCACCCTTCTCCAGGCCATGGATGACACATGCAATGACATCACGGCAGACCAGTGTCAGGCCTGGATTCGCCATGCCCGAAGATTCTTCCCAAGATGTTTGACTAATGAAAACATCCAAATACAAACTGTATTTTTTTGTGAAGAATTAACAACAAGCGGGACACAATCATGAAGTGGAACGACATTTATTGGATATTTCAAACTTTTTTAACAAATCAAAAACTGAAAAATTGGGCGTGCAAAATTATTCAGCCCCCTTAAGTTAATACTTTGTAGCGCCACCTTTTGCTGCGATTACAGCTGTAAGTCGCTTGGGGTATGTCTCTATCAGTTTTGCACATCGAGAGACGGAAATGTTTTCCCATTCCTCCTTGCAAAACAGCTCGAGCTCAGTGAGGTTGGATGGAGAGCATTTGTGAACAGCAGTTTTCAGTTCTTTCCACAGATTCTCGATTGGATTCAGGTCTGGACTTTGACTTGGCCATTCTAACACCTGGATATAATTATTTTTGAACCATTCCATTGTAGATTTTGCTTTATGTTTTGGATCATTGTCTTGTTGGAAGACAAATCTCCGTCCCAGTCTCAGGTCTTTTGCAGACTCCATCAGGTTTTCTTCCAGAATGGTCCTGTATTTGGCTCCATCCATCTTCCCATCAATTTTAACCATCTTCCCTGTCCCTGCTGAAGAAAAGCAGGCCCAAACCATGATGCTGCCACCACCATGTTTGACAGTGGGGATGGTGTGTTCAGGTGATGAGCTGTGTTGCTTTTACGCCAAACATAACGTTTTGCATTGTTGCCAAAAAAGTTCAATTTTGGTTTCATCTGACCAGAGCACCTTCTTCCACATGTTTGGTGTGTCTCCCAGGTGGCTTGTGGCAAACTTTAAACAACACTTTTATGGATATCTTTAAGAAATGGCTTTCTTCTTGCCACTCTTCCATAAAGGCCAGATTTGTGCAATATACGACTGATTGTTGTCCTATGGACATAGTCTCCCACCTCAGCTGTAGATCTCTGCAGTTCATCCAGAGTGATCATGGGCCTCTTGGCTGCATCTCTGATCAGTCTTCTCCTTGTATGAGCTGAAAGTTTAGAGGGACGGCCAGGTCTTGGTAGATTTGCAGTGGTCTGATACTCCTTCCATTTCAATATTATCGCTTGCACAGTGCTCCTTGGGATGTTTAAAGCTTGGGAAATCTTTTTGTATCCAAATCCGGCTTTAAACTTCTTCACAACAGTATCTCGGACCTGCCTGGTGTGTTCCTTGTTCTTCATGATGCTCTCTGCGCTTTTAACGGACCTCTGAGACTATCACAGTGCAGGTGCATTTATACGGAGACTTGATTACACACAGGTGGATTGTATTTATCATCATTAGTCATTTAGGTCAACATTGGATCATTCAGAGATCCTCACTGAACTTCTGGAGAGAGTTTACTGCACTGAAAGTAAAGGGGCTGAATAATTTTGCACGCCCAATTTTTCAGTTTTTGATTTGTTAAAAAAGTTTGAAATATCCAATAAATGTCGTTCCACTTCATGATTGTGTCCCACTTGTTGTTGATTCTTCACAAAAAAAAAGTTTTATATCTTTATGTTTGAAGCCTGAAATGTGGCAAAAGGTCGCAAAGTTCAAGGGGGCCGAATACTTTCGCATGGCACTGTAAATATTACTATATTACAATAAATACATAAACAAACAATATGTCATGATTTAACTCTTCATTCATGGTCACAAATAAATTAATATAGCAGCAGTGCCCAAACTAGGGTGATATGAAAATAGGGTCGCGGGAGAATTTCCAATATCCTGAGAAAAAATAATATTCCAAAAACAGATATATATATTATAATATCTTCTTTGCATCTCAAAATTATTGTAATGTTTTAACCTTAAAAATCTAAATGGAAATTATTCAAATCTAAAATACAATTCAACCAGACAGTGCCCTTAGATCATGCGAAAAGGCCCTACTTGACCGTTGCACTTGAATCATTCCCATGGTGAATGGCTAGACCTGCTACGCTATGACACCACACCCAATTGTAGAGACTTATATTTTACAGGACATAAATGATATGGTGAAAACAATGTGTGGGGAGGCAAAGCCACATCAATACCTTTGTCAGCTAACACTGTTAAACTCAGAATGTATGCTATTGCTAGCAATCAAGGGAAAAACCGACTGAACGAATCGAAAACTCCCCAGTTTATGCTCTCCAATTGGAAGTTAGCTGTGAGGGCCAAGATGCCCATGCATTGACTTGTGTTCGCTATACATGTCGGGGGATGCTATGCTATTCACAAGGACATATTTTTCTGTCTCACGATTCCCGAGGATGAAACGGCACAGAGGAAGTTCAATTTGCTGGGTATCTATATTGACGAAAAACAGATTCCATGGAAACAAACGGTGGGCTTTTGCAAGCGTCTCCCTCTGCCATATGGACACATTGTGTGATACACTGAGAGCAACTGGCTGCAAAAGAGCTGAGCACAGAACTCAGAGATATACTGCAGCAGCTAACTTTGATTGTGAACCACATCAAACCACATCCACTGAACGTGCGCCTGTTCACAAAACTATGTGGAGATATGGGATCAGAGCATTACAATGTTCTATTTCACTCCGAGGCTTGGCGGTTGTAAAGTGGGTGTTGGAAAGATTTTTCACATTGAGAGAGAAACTGTTGTCATTCACAATGGGTGTAAAAAAAAACAGACTTGGTTGACTTTTTGTGTAATGAAAAGAAAATATGTCTCCTTGCCTGTGTTACAGACATATTTGGGAAACTGAATGCAAGCATTCAGGGGAAATACAAAAACATTCTACAGATGAGTGACAGAATCAATGAATTCAGAGGAAAGAATTCTTACTGGAGGGAAAGTCTTTCAAAAGCGAACCATGCCCACTTCCCTCGGCAGTGCATGTTTCTAACAGAAAACAGCATCAGTAAGTGTCCCGCACGAGTGATGTCTTCTCACCTCCAACGCTTGGAAGAGCTGTGATCCTTGCTCAGTTGACATGCCGGAAAGTGAAATCGAACTGCTGATCGAGCGGTCATGTGACCGAATGCTGCAGACAAGTCATTTACGGGGCACTTCAGAGGAGTTTTGGTTCCTGACTCAAAGGGAATCCCCTGCAGTCTCCCTCTGAGCATTAAAACTCATGGTACCCTTCAGCAGCTCATATCTGTGTGAAGCTGGATTCAGTTCTCTCGTCTGCATTCACACCAAATATCCATCCAGGTTGGATGTGACGGCAGAGATGAGGTGCACACTTTCGACCACGCCGCCTGACATGCATTAAGCACATCCATCTGGTGAGATACATTATGTCAGAATAATTTGCAATTGACTGTCATAGCCCACATTAACAGAATGTTTTTCAATTGACTGCCATAGTCCCAAATAAAAAAGTAACCATTGGTTGTTAATTACATAACTATTTTCACATGGTTGGGGTTGCAAGAATTTTCAGATATCAAAATGGGGTCGTGGGCCCAAAACGTTTGGGAACCCCTGGAATACATTCTCCTCTTGGTGCCTGCCTCCATGCCTCCATGCCTCCATGCCTCCATGCCTCCATGCCTCCATGCCTCCATGCTTGCTGAATTCCTCTAATTTTCAAGCAATTTCATGCTCCAATTAATGCCTTACTGGTTCCAAGATAACAGAGAAACATGGAGAAACCAAGATCATTTTTGGTAAGATTCCTTTTGAGTTCATTAACTGCTTGAATTAATTAAAAACAAACAGGATAAATTGACCACAAATGCAATTTTGGGCAGAAATCTCGCCCAAATCCAATAACGGTGGAAAGTAATTAAGTATCATTTCTATTACAGTGTAAGCTGTCTAAACCGTAGGTCAAATCTGCGTCTCCCTCTCCTGAACTTGGAGGCTTTGCGCCAGTCTTTCTTCCTGGGAAAGGCCTGGGAGTTGAACACATGCGATTACGGAGGTAATTTGGATGAACCCACTTGAGTTGGCTTGGCCCTCGTGATACTATCAACTTCACAATTAACCAACACAAACAGATAACCTCCACATCTTAGCTAGCAGTAACACTTCTAATAGCCTGCTGCTGCTGCTGCCCAACACACACACACACACACACACACACACACACACACACACACACACACACACACACACACACACACACACACACACACACACACACACACACATACATACACACACACACACACACACACACACACACACACACACACACACACACACACACACACACACACACATACAAACACACACACACACACACACACACACACACACACACACACACACACACACACACACACACCACAACCCAAATACACTGCAGGGATTTTTGTCCAATTAACATGCATGCAAAGCAATTTAGAGGCCAACAAGAAGTTTTGTCTGGCTGCTCCGGGTAATTTAACTCCTCTGTCTCTCTCTACACAACACTGGGAGGAGGTCGGGAAGGGAAAGCGAGAGGGGGGAGAAGAGGGGACCAGAAAGGGAAGGGATTTCTTGATTAAAACTCACTTTTCCCCCTCTTTTGCGCATACAGGCATGTGGTACTGTAGCTACATACACACAGCAAACATGCAGGGAATCCATATGTCCTAATACAGACACAGGCATCATTGTTAATTCCCTTCATTAGCCTCCTCCTCCCATGCAAAGATTTCATTTGTGGTGGTCTTTTAGCTGGCTGCTGCCGGGAGAAATTCAATTGACGGTTGTTTCTCCACACACCGATTTCTCTGTCATTCACGTCTGACTGTCTCGCCTCTTACACGCTGCTCAATAAATCAACAAAGATTACACACAGATACTGATGGGGCATCAAATAGGGCCTTCCCCTCCCTCGCCCCTCTCTCTCTCTCTCTCTCTCTCTCTCTCTCTCTCCACTCTCAATCTTTCTTTAAGATCAATTTAAATGTTTGTCATTCACACTTTTTCTTCTTTTGCTCTCCCTTCCCATCTTTCTCTTCCTTTGATTAACAGAACAGGACTGTTATATATTAGTATAATGGGACAACATAAATAATACAGTATTTGTATTATTTATTTTACACATAATTTTTTGCTCATATTTATTAAGGATTAAGGATTAGCCCCTTTATTTTTTAATTTTCACCTAAAATGACATACCCAAATCTAACTGCCTGTAGCTCAGGCCCCGAAGCAATGATGTGCATACGCTTGGTACCATTTGAAAGGCAACACTTTGAAGTGTTGGGAAATGCGAAAGTAACATAGCAGAATATAACACAATAGATTTGGTTAAAAAAAAATTATCCAAAAAAAAAAAACGCTCTTGTGTGTTTTTTTTGTAGCATCATGTTTGAAATGCAAGAAAAATGACATAATGTATTATTTCAGCCCAGGTGCAATTTCGATTTTGGCCACTAGATGGCATCAGTGTATGTGCAAAGTTTTAGACTGATCCAATGAACCATTGCAGTTCTGTAAAAAATAAGTATCAAGACTGCCCAAATTTGCCTAATTTGTTTATTAATAATAATTAATTTATTATTCAAAATTGTGCACTCTCCTCAAACAATAGCATGGTATTCTTTCACTTTAAAGGCTACTGTAAATTGGACAGTGCAGTTAGATTAACAAGAATTTAAGCTTTCTGCCAAAATCAGATATGTCTATGTCGTGGGAAATGTTCTTGTTACTTACAACCTCATGCTATTTGCATCAGCCTAACGTTAGCTCAACTGTCCCGTGGAAGGGACACCGATCACGAAGCAGTTTAAGGTTGCCAATCCTTTCAGTCTTGAGTGTACATCTTTATCACAGACTGCTAGCCACTACAGCAAAGTTGTCATGGTGAAGGAGAATAAGGACAACACACATACACACAAATAGATGAACCCCCCTTCCCTACAGCACACACACACACACACACACACACACACACACACACACACACACACACACACACACACACACACACACACACACACACACACACACACACACACGTAGGCACTCATCACACAAAGCAGCCAAAGTTGTGTGAAGAGCAATATAATTGTTTGACTTTGCAACAAAAGACTTCCAATCAGATGTATTTAACTGGCAGGTGAGATGTGAGCGTGGAAGGAGAGGAGGAGCGGTGGAGAGAGAGAGAAGAGAGAGAGAGAGCGAGAGAGAGAGAGAGAGAGAGAGAGTGAAAAATAATATAAAAGACATAGGCCTGCAGTTTCTTTTCTTTTCCTATCTCTCCCTCCCACCTTCCCTGTCAGTCTTCCATCCCCTCCCCAATCCTCTGTTCCTACACCTAATTAAACCAAAAGTCAGTTTCAATTAGCCAGCCTTTCCCCATACACGCCTTTATGCAAAAATGAATTAGTCAATTAGCCAATGAACATGTGAGCAGGTCTTTGTGTTAACAAGGCTTTTACAAGCTGCAGTAACCCTGACGTTATGACAGACAGACAGTCTGCTGCATCCACCCAGGGAACACTTTATACACCGTTCCCATACACCCCTTCTACACACCCACCCACCCACCCACACACTGAAGCAGAGGTTGTTTGTCCAGCTGTAATAATGTGTGTCTGGTCTTTGTCTCCTGTATAAATATGAATGAGAGAGTCATTGTAATGGCTCCTGGTTGAAATAAACACACCAAGACACCCTGCTTCCCTCTGCCCTAAATCATATCTGAATATAGGTTACAGGACACTTCCTCCCTGCTTTCCTCTGCCCTGAATCATATCTGAATATAGGTTACAGGACACTTCCTCCCTGCTTCCCTCTATCCTGAATCGTATCTGAATATAGGTTACAGGACACTTCCTCCCTGCTTTCCTCTGCCCTGAATCATATCTGAATATAGGTTACAGGACACTTCCTCCCTGCTTCCCTCTGCCCTAAATCATATCTGAATATAGGTTACAGGACACTTCCTCCCTGCTTCCCTCGGCCCTAAATCATATCTGAATATAGGTTACAGGACACTTCCTCCCTGCTTCCCTCTGCACTAAATCATATCTGAATATAGGTTACAGGACACTTCCTCCCTGCTTTCCTCATATCTGACACACACACATACATACATCTATATATATATATATATATATATATATATACAGTGCCTTGTGAAAGTATTCGGCCCCCTTGAAATTTGCGACCTTTTGCCACATTTCAGGCTTCAAACATAAAGATATAAAACTGTATTTTTTTGTGAAGAATCAACAACAAGTGGGACACAATCATGAAGTGGAACGACATTTATTGGATATTTCAAACTTTTTTAACAAATCAAAAACTGAAAAATTGGGCGTGCAAAATTATTCAGCCCCCTTGTAGCGCCACCTTTTGCTGCGATTACAGCTGTAAGTCGCTTGGGGTATGTCTCTATCAGTTTTGCACATCGAGAGACTGAAATTTTTTCCCATTCTTCCTTGCAAAACAGCTCGAGCTCAGTGAGGTTGATGGAGAGCATTTGTGAACAGCAGTTTTCAGTTCTTTCCACAGATTCTCGATTGGATTCAGGTCTGGACTTTGACTTGGCCATTCTAACACCTGGATATGTTTGTTTTTGAACCATTCCATTGTAGATTTTGCTTTATGTTTTGGATCATTGTCTTGTTGGATGACAAATCTCCGTCCCAGTCTCAGGTCTTTTGCAGACTCCATCAGGTTTTCTTCCAGAATGGTCCTGTATTTGGCTCCATCCATCTTCCCATCAATTTTAGCCATCTTCCCTGTCCCTGCTGAAGAAAAGCAGGCCCAAACCATGATGCTGCCACCACCATGTTTGACTGTGGGGATGGTGTGTTCAGGTGATGAGCTGTGTTGCTTTTACGCCAAACATAACGTTTTGCATTGTTGCCAAAAAGTTCAATTTTGGTTTCATCTGACCAGAGCACCTTCTTCCACATGTTTGGTGTGTCTCCCAGGTGGCTTGTGGCAAACTTTAAACAACACTTTTTATGGACATCTTTAAGAAATGGCTTTCTTCTTGCCACTCTTCCATAAAGGCCAGATTTGTGCAATATATGACTGATTGTTGTCCTATGGACAGAGTCTCCCACCTCAGCTGTAGATCTCTGCAGTTCATCCAGAGTGATCATGGGCCTCTTGGCTGCATCTCTGATCAGTCTTCTCCTTGTATGATCTGAAAGTTTAGAGGGACGGCCAGGTCTTGGTAGATTTGCAGTGGTCTGATACTCCTTCCATTTCAATATTATCGCTTGCACAGTGCTCCTTGGGATGTTTAAAGCTTGGGAAATCTTTTTGTATCCAAATCCGGCTTTAAACTTCTTCACAACAGTATCTCGGACCTGCCTGGTGTGTTCCTTGTTCTTCATGATGCTCTCTGCGCTTTTAACGGACCTCTGAGACTATCACAGTGCAGGTGCATTTATACAGAGACTTGATTACACACAGGTGGCTTGGATTTATCATCATTAGTCATCTAGGTCAACATTGGATCATTCAGAGATCCTCACTGAACTTCTGGAGAGCGTTTGCTGCACTGAAAGTAAAGGGGCTGAATAATTTTGCACGCCCAATTTTTCAGTTTTTGATTTGTTAAAAAAGTTTGAAATATCCAATAAATGTCGTTCCACTTCATGATTGTGTCCCACTTGTTGTTGATTCTTCACAAAAAAATACAGTTTTATATCTTTATGTTTGAAGCCTGAAATGTGGCAAAAGGTCGCAAAGTTCAAGGGGGCCGAATACTTTCGCAAGGCACTGTATATATATATATATATATATATATATATATATATATATATAGAGAGAGAGAGAGAGAGAGAGAGAGAGAGAGAGAGAGACAGACAGAGAGAGAGAGAGAGAGAGAGAGAGAGAGAGAGAGCGAGAGAGATAGATTCTTCAGAAAGCTGGTTGGCTGGAGCTAGGGAGGAGGGAGTGTTGGGTGATGAGTGGGAAGGGGAGTTATGGGTGAAGGGATAGAAGGGGTGCTGTTATGGGTGAGGGTAGGGGGAGGGAAGAGAAGGGGAGTTATTTTGGGTTGAGGAGGAGGAAGAGAGGGAGGAAGGGTGAGAAAGGGCTTAGCTAGGAGCGGTCTCTGATTGTCAGCAAAGGGCCCAAAAAAGGACCTTTCATTTTTCAAACACACACACACACACTAGCCCTGGCAGCAGAGAGTTCCCTGTCAAAAAGAGAACTGGCCTCCTTGAGAAAGTTTATTTTCTCGTTCCGTCGCTCTAAACAATCCCTTAAAAGGGAGAGCAGATGTTTATAGCCCTTCACAAACCAAACAGTGCCTCTCTGACACACACACACACACACACACACACACACACACACAGAGGATAGAGGGAAGCAAGTGATTCTGATGTAGAGGAATGAGATAGAAGTGGAATGGGGAGAATGGAGTCCCACATGTCAGGGATTACATCTAAATCACTTCAAACTAATAACTGGAATGAAATGATCAGTAAAACTTAACGACCCATTTTGACATCAATAATGACCGGGATTCAAACACTTACAGTATATTACAAATGGCTGGGTGTGGTTTCATGTCAAAATATCCAATGGAAATGTCTGTGAGGTTACCACAGTACTGTGTCTTTGAGTTAACAGGGACTTATGGGAGGTGTGTGTGCCTTAACATGGTGAAGGGAAGACTCTTGGTGTTTCAGAATTCTCATTGCATTTTAAAGGGCTCATTAAAAGCACTGGTCTCTGCCTCTCTGTCTACTGAGCCACAGTGTTTTAGTGTAAACACACACTCGCCTTTTCCCCTTACATGGTCATGCACACAGCATGCTGCGGAAACACCACAGGCGGAGTGTCGCTGTGTTTAGGTGTGTAGCTGTGTGTATGTGTGTGTGTGGAGGTGTGTATGTGTTTGTGTGGAGGTGTGTAGGTGTGTATTTGTGTGTGAAGGTGTATATGTGTGTGTGGGTGTGTGTGTGTGTGTGCGTGTGTGTGTGTTTAGGTGTGTATGTGTGTGTGGAGGTGTGTTGGGTAAATATGTGTGTGTATGTGAAGGGCCTGTTCCAAAAGGGTGAGTGGTACTGTAAGATGAAAAGCCTAGTGCTGTATAAACATCCCACTGGAACACTAGGCTTTAATAGGTCACACACACACACACACACACACACACACACACACACACACACAGTGAGAGAGTGAGAGAGAGAGGAAGACAGAGAGACATAGCAAATATATTATCTTTACACTGAAAGTGTCTGAAAGTGTATGTTCAGAAACACGTACTATTTCAAAGGCCTTTAGAATCATGATGTTATGAAAACATTCATGTGGTCTGTGGCTGACATTGCTGTGTGACTCAATCTAAAAGGCCTTGTGGTCATGCACGGTACCAATCTAAAAGGCCTTGTGGTCATGCACGGTACCAATCTAAAAGGCCTTGTGGTCATGCACGGTACCAATCTAAAAGGCCTTGTGGTCATGCATGGTACCAATCTAAAAGGCCTTGTGGTCATGCACGGTACCAATCTAAAAGGCCTTGTGGTCATGCATGGTACCAATCTAAAAGGTCTTGTGGTCATGCACGGTACCACTCTAAAAGGCCTTGTGGTCATGCACGGTACCAATCTAAAAGGCCTTGTGGTCATGCACGGTACCACTCTAAATGCCTTGTGGTCATGCACGGTACCAATCTAAAAGGCCTTGTGGTCATGCACGGTACCACTCTAAAAGGCCTTGTGGTCATGCACGGTACCAATCTAAAAGGTCTTGTGGTCATGCACGGTACCACTCTAAAAGGCCTTGTGGTCATGCACGGTACCAATCTAAAAGGCCTTGTGGTCATGCACGGTACCACTCTAAAATGCCTTGTGGTCATGCACGGTACCAATCTAAAAGGCCTTGTGGTCATGCACGGTACCACTCTAAAAGGCCTTGTGGTCATGCACGGTACCAATCTAAAAGGCCTTGTGGTCATGCACGGTACCAATCTAAAAGGTCTTGTGGTCATGCACGGTACCAATCTAAAAGGCCTTGTGGTCATGCACGGTACCAATCTAAAAGGCCTTGTGGTCATGCACGGTACCACTCTAAAAGGTCTTGTGGTCATGCACGGTACCAATCTAAAAGGCCTTGTGGTCATGCACGGTACCAATCTAAAAGGCCTTGTGGTCATGCACGGTACCAATCTAAAAGGCCTTGTGGTCATGCACGGTACCAATCTAAAAGGCCTTGTGGTCATGCACGGTACCAATCTAAAAGGCCTTGTGGTCATGCACGGTACCAATCTAAAAGGCCTTGTGGTCATGCACGGTACCACTCTAAAATGCCTTGTGGTCATGCACGGTACCAATCTAAAAGGCCTTGTGGTCATGCATGGTACCAATCTAAAAGGCCTTGTGGTCATGCACGGTACCACTCTAAAAGGCCTTGTGGTCATGCACGGTACCAATCTAAAAGGCCTTGTGGTCATGCACGGTACCAATCTAAAAGGTCTTGTGGTCATGCACGGTACCAATCTAAAAGGCCTTGTGGTCATGCACGGTACCAATCTAAAAGGCCTTGTGGTCATGCACGGTACCACTCTAAAAGGTCTTGTGGTCATGCACGGTACCAATCTAAAAGGCCTTGTGGTCATGCACGGTACCAATCTAAAAGGCCTTGTGGTCATGCACGGTACCAATCTAAAAGGCCTTGTGGTCATGCACGGTACCAATCTAAAAGGCCTTGTGGTCATGCACGGTACCAATCTAAAAGGCCTTGTGGTCATGCACGGTACCAATCTAAAAGGCCTTGTGGTCATGCACGGTACCAATCTAAAAGGCCTTGTGGTCATGCACGGTACCAATCTAAAAGGCCTTGTGGTCATGCACGGTACCACTCTAAAAGGCCTTGTGGTCATGCACGGTACCAATCTAAAAGGCCTTGTGGTCATGCACGGTACCAATCTAAAAGGTCTTGTGGTCATGCACGGTACCAATCTAAAAGGCCTTGTGGTCATGCACGGTACCAATCTAAAAGGCCTTGTGGTCATGCACGGTACCACTCTAAAAGGTCTTGTGGTCATGCACGGTACCAATCTAAAAGGCCTTGTGGTCATGCACGGTACCAATCTAAAAGGCCTTGTGGTCATGCACGGTACCAATCTAAAAGGCCTTGTGGTCATGCACGGTACCAATCTAAAAGGCCTTGTGGTCATGCACGGTACCAATCTAAAAGGCCTTGTGGTCATGCACGGTACCAATCTAAAAGGCCTTGTGGTCATGCACGGTACCAATCTAAAAGGCCTTGTGGTCATGCACGGTACCAATCTAAAAGGCCTTGTGGTCATGCACGGTACCAATCTAAAAGGCCTTGTGGTCATGCACGGTACCAATCTAAAAGGCCTTGTGGTCATGCACGGTACCACTTTTACATGGCTGGGTGTAACTATTGGTTACTTTCAAAGTGATGATACAGAAAGAAACAGGACTTCTTTCTGACTGCAGTGACACTTTATGAAGTTAGTTAGCCCTATCTGAGTCCAGGCACAGCAGAAAGATGAGGTTCTACTGTTTTTATAGCCTTAAGAAAGTAGAGACCCACGGCACTGGATAATGTGTCTTTATGATATGCAACTTTCCCTCTTTGAACAGTGGGGAAATGGGGGGGGGTCTTTGTAATGAGGTCTCATCCATCTCTTTGGCCGTCACACACATGCACCACACGCGCACACACACACACACACGCACACACGCACACACACACACACACACACACACACACACACACACACACACACACACACACACACACACACCACACCACACCACACACCACACACCACACACCACACACCACACACCACACACCACACACCACACACACTCCATCTGACACTGGAGACTCTCAAGGCACTGAACACTCAGATTAAGAATGGATGACCATGAAAAATTAACAGGTTTATCTCTCCTTACTCTCTCCTTCGTCCCTCTCTCAGTCTGTACCTCCAGCTCAATTATATATTTTCAATTCTACTCCCTCTCTCATTCTACGCTCTAGGGAGACGAGAGAGCGCTGTGATTAAGTTGATACATTCCAGATAATAAAAACAGAATGCCTATCATTCTCTGTTCTCTCCATTTGGAGTTTCTTCTCCTCCGCTCCCTCTCTCTCCGCTCTGGGCAGTGTGGACAAGGATAGTGAAACAGAGAGAGGCTGGATGGATGGATTGGAAAGACAAAGAGAGTGGGGCTTTTTGAAGGATGTGCAATAAGCAGACGTACTACACATAGCCTGTCTTGTCACATCGACCCAGACTCCTGACTTACTGCTTCTTAATGTTATTGGAGCCATACAAATCTCAGAGAGGATCGACTCGTTTTGAAAACTTCTTGTTAAAAACATACTATGCTTGCTTCTGATAAACTAGCCTACATGTCTAGAGAGGGGAGGTTCAGCTAGCAATAGTCCGGATTTGGCCTCTGCACAACTGATGAGGTTTCCCCTTTCCCTCCATTCTAGTGCTAAGCCAGCGTCAGTTTTACTGAGGAGGATTATATGTTTTCCCCTGATTCATTCTGTTGTTTTGTCTGAGTTCTTTTTATGAGCGGTGATGTTTGTCACTGATTTTTATTAGCCTGTGTGTAATGGGAACTTGGTGCCATTGTTGTTAAGGGTCTGTCTGAATAACAACTGAACCCAAACAGCCTTCTAAAGAGATGAACATTAAATGGATACTTTGAGATTTAACATTAAAGTCCAGACACTCAAACTAAAAAGACAACAACACTCTGCTTCTGGTAAAGCAGCTTCGAGTGACTCACTCTTCCTCTCTATTCCTCCCTCCATTCTTCCATCACTCCATCACATGGACAGAAGACCCACACATGCACACAAGTACACACACAAACAGAAACACACATATTCTCAAATACACAGCCACACACATGAACCAATATTTCTCCAAACCCCGGAGAGGAGAGCGTAAATCCCATTTAGTCCCTGACCATTGCAGCTGTGTACATATTCTCTCCTTAGACCAAACCACAGCCTTCTCTCATAGGGGAGGGAAGGGGAGAATGGGGAGAGAAGGGGGGGAGAAGCGAAGAGGGGACATTGGGGAGAAGATGGAGAAGAAGGGGAGAGGAGACAGAGGGGTGAGAAGACGGGAGAATGGGGGAGAGAGAGTAGATCGGAGACATTCTGATTTCTGAGCCCAGCCCCATGGTGGAGTCAAGAGAATTGTTGATGGGGTCAGGGGAAAAATGATAAGGACGTAGAGCTGTGATGGTCATGGAATTTTGGACGATGGTAATTGGCCAGCCAAACGAATGCAGTCTCTGTAATAACCATGGTCAGATTAAGCTAATCTGTATAAAAAAAATATAGAAACTAAACAAAAAAATAAATGCAAAATGAGACAATTTCAAAGATTTTACAGAGTTACAGTTCAAATAAGGAAAGCAGTCAATTGAAATAAATGCATTAGGCCCTAATCTATGGATTTCACATGACTGGAAGTACATACAGTGGGGCAAAAAAGTATTTAGTCAGCCACCAATTGTGCAAGTTCTCCCACTTAAAAAGATGAGATGAGGCCTGTAATTTTCATCATAGGTACACTTCAACTATGACAGACAAAATTAGAGAAAACAAATCCAGAAAATCACATTGTAGGATTTTTTATGAATTTATTTGCAAATTATGGTGGAAAATAAGTATTTGGTCACCTACAAACACGCAAGATTTCTGGCTCTCACTGACCTGTAACTTCTTCTTTAAGAGGCTCCTCTGTCCTCCACTCGTTGCCTGTATTAATGGCACCTGTTTGAACTTGTTATCCGTATAAAAGACACCTATCCACAACCTCAAACAGTCACACTCCAAACTCCACTATGGCCAAGACCAAAGAGCTGTCAAAGGACACCAGAAACAAAATTGTAGACCTGCACCAGGCTGGGAAGACTGAATCTGCAATAGGTAAGCAGCTTGGTTTGAAGAAATCAACTGTGGGAGCAATTATTAGGAAATGGAAGACATACAAGACCACTGATAATCTCCCTCGATCTGGGGCTCCACGCAAGATCTCACCCCGTGGGGTCAAAATGATCACAAGAACGGTGAGCAAAAATCCCAGAACCACACGGGGGGACCTAGTGAATGACCTGCAGAGAGCTGGGACCAAAGTAACAAAGCCTACCATCAGTAACACACTACGCCGCCAGGGACTCAAATCCTGCAGTGCCAGACGTGTCCTCCTGCTTAAGCCAGTACATGTCCAGGCCCGTCTGAAGTTTGCTAGAAAGCATTTGGATGATCCAGAAGAAGATTGGGAGAATGTCATATGGTCAGATTAAACGAAAATATAACTTTTTGGTAAAAACTCAACTCGTCGTGTTTGGAGGACAAAGAATGCTGAGTTGCATCCAAAGAACACCATACCTACTGTGAAGCATGGGAGTGGAAACATCATGCTTTGGGGCTGTTTTTCTGCAAAGGGACCAGGACGACTGATCCGTGTTAAGGAAAGAATGAATGGGGCCATGTATTGTGAGATTTTGAGTGAAAACCTCCTTCCATCAGCAAGGGCATTGAAGATGAAACGTGGCTGGGTCTTTCAGCATGACAATGATCCCAAACACACCGCCCGGGCAACGAAGGAGTGGCTTTGTAAGAAGCATTTCAAGGTCCTGGAGTGGCCTAGCCAGTCTCCAGATCTCAACCCCATAGAAAATCTTTGGAGGGAGTTGAAAGTCTGTGTTGCCCAGCAACAGCCCCAAGACATCACTGCTCTAGAGGAGATCTGCATGGAGGAATGGGCCAAAATACCAGCAACAGTGTGGGAAAACCTTGTGAAGACTTACAGAAAACGTTTGACCTCTGTCATTGCCAACAAAGGGTATATAACAAAATATTGAGATAAACTTTTGTTATTGACCAAATACTTATTTTCCACCATAATTTGAAAATAAATTCATTAAAAATCCTACAATGTGATTTTCTGGATTTTTTTTCTCATTTTGTCTGTCATAGTTGAAGTGTACCTATGATGAAAATTACAGACCTCTCTCATCTATTTAAGTGGGAGAACTTGCACAATTGGTGGCTGACTAAATACTTTTTTTTGCCCCACTGTATATGCCTCTGTTTGTCACAGATACCTTAAAAAACGGTAGGAGCGTGGATCAGAATACCAGTCAGTATTTGGTGTGACCACCATTAGCCTCATGCAGCGCGACGTCTCCTTCGCATAGAGTGATCAGGCTGTCGATTGTGGCCTGTAGGTGGATATTGGCGGGACCTGAAACCTGCTGACGTAGACGTTGATCCAGAGCATCCCACACATGCTCAATTGGTGACATGTATGCAGGCCATGGAAAAACTGGGATATTTTCAACTTCCAGGAATTATGTACAGATCCTTGCGATATGGGGCTGTGCATTATCATGCTGAAACATGAGGTGATGGCAGCGGATGAATGACACAACAATGGGCCTCGTCACAGTATCTCTATGCATTGAAATTGCGATCAATAACATGCAATTATGTTCGTAACCCCACCACCATCATAGGGCACTTTGTTCACAACATTGACATCAGCAAACAGCTTGCCCACACGATGCCATACACACTGTCTACCACCTACCTGGTACAGTTAAAACCGGGGTTCATCCATGAAGAGCAAACCTCTCCTGAGTGCCAGTGGCCATTGAAGGTGAACATTTTCACCCAGTAAAGTCAGTTATGATGCCGATCTGAAATCAGGTAAATATCCTGGTTTTGATGACGAGCACGCAGATGAGCTTCCTTGAGACAGTTTCTGACAATTTGTGCAGAAATTCAAACACATAGTTTCATCAGCTGTCCGGGTGGCTGGTCTCAGAAGATCCTGCAGGTGAAGAAGCCGGATGTGGTTGTCCTGGGCTATCTGCGGTTGTGAGGCCCGTTGGACGTACTGCCAAACAATGTTGGAGTTGGCTTATGGTAGAGAAATGGACATTCAAATCTCTGGCAACAGCTCTGGTGGACATTCCTGCAGTCAACATGCCAATTGCATGCTCCCTCAAAACTTGAGACATCTTTGGTGTTGTGTTGTGCGACAAAACTGCACAGTTTAGATTGCCCTTTCATTGTCCCCAGCACAATGTTAAATCAGCTTATTGATATGCCACACCTGTCAGGTGGATGGATTTTCTTGGCAAAGGAGAAATGCTCACTAACATGGATGTAAACAAACTTGAGAGAAATGAGCTTTTTGTGCATGTTGAAAATGTCTGGGATCTTTTATTTCAGCTCATTAAACATGGGACCAACACTTTACGTGTTGCGTTTATATTTTTGTTCAGTGTATTAAATTACAATTTTATAAATGGTATAATCGTGTGATATGATAGGATTTTGCAATCCCGCTCGCCCGTTGACCCAAGATGAATGGTTTTGGCCACTAAAGTTTTCCTTCACTACAGGCTCCACTGCTATGATTGGTGTAACATTAGCTATAAACCACAAGTGTCTATCCAGATAATGAAAAGGCACCCGCAAAAGAAAATTCAAGGAACTTATATAGTTGTTTGTCATTTGCAGCGTGCATGATCATGAGCAAGGTCATTGTAGCCTATCATTTCAATTCCCCCGTGAGAACCATAAGCATGGGCTGACTTGGCTTTGCTGTTCTGCAGCCGAAGCCTGCCAGCAGCATACCTACCAAAGTTTGTACGGTGTCCATTACAATTTAGAAAAACACATACCTTCTTTCAATAGTTATCCATACTACCGGAGCGTCATCTTATTGTAACAATTTCTATGCTGGATTCACAGCAGCAATTTAGCAATAATAATAGATGTTGAAGTCAAAGATAGGCCAGTGGTTTCCATCTGTGGTGAAGTTTTCTCTAAATGATTCTATTGACAAATCCAGCTCCAGAAGCAGCCATAGAGCCAGCTGGTTATTCTGTTGAATACGGTGTAGTTTAAAAAAAAACAGCAACAACAGATAACATTAGCTAGCTATATAAGGTTAGCAAGATAGCTAGCTAGCTAATTAGCTAAGGTTAGCATGCTAGCTAGCTACACCGAATAATGTCAGTTCCCTATTTGTCGATGTGTATCAACTCCATGGGGAAATTCCCACACCCAATACGTGAACATGTATTGGGTGTGTGTGTGTGTGTGTGTGTGTGTGTGGGGGGGGGGGGGTCCTTTTAAGTTTAGGCATTCATTCCGAATGGTTAAGTTAAAGGTTAAGGTTAAGGATAGGATTAAAACAAAAACATCTTAACAAGTGTCTACCACTGTGACTAAACACACAACCTTCTGATTCAGAGTCATGGGATTATGCCTATACACCACCACTGTTCACATTGCCATAGCAATACCCAAGGCTACTTGATGGAAATAGAGCTTACTGTTGCCCATAGTGGACGATGTTGAAGGCGTTTCTTGACGTCCTCGGGACATGGACAGATGTCCAATTTCAAAGTCAATATTTAGCATTCTGCTTGCCATAACCATCGTGTACACATTTATATGGTAATTGTGCCAGACCTATAAGAACGGAGGGTGCTGTATGGAGGGAAAGCTCAATCCTAACCTGCCGCTCTCATTCAATAGGCCACTGATCATGTCAATTGTAGGGACTAAATCCCACCCCTCTGTGACCAGGACCAAACTTATCCTAAACCTAAACCCTAATCCTCAACCCTCTAAACTTTCTGTCAAATTGGTTGTTGATTATATAGACAACCATTTTCAGGTCTTGCCATGAATTTTGAAGTAGATTTAAAACTGTAACTCGGCCACTCATGAACATTCAATGTCTTCTTGGTAAGCAACTCCAATGTAGATTTAGCCTTGTGTTTTAGGTTATTGTCCTGCTGAAAGTAAATTATTCTCCCAGTGTCTGGTGGTACGCAGACTGAACCAGGTTTTCCTCTAGGATTTTGCCTGGGCTTAGCTCCATTACTTAAATTTTTTCATCCTGAAAAACTCCCCAATCCTTAACGATTACAAGCATACCCATAACATGTTGCAGTCACCACTATGCTTGAAAATATGGAGAGTGGTACTCAGTAATGTGTTCTATTGGATTAGCCTCAAACATAACACTTTGTATTCAGGACAAAAAGTTAATTTCTTTGCCACATTTTTAGCAGTATTACTTTAGTGCCTTGTTGCAAACAGGATGCATGTTTTAGAATATTGTTATCCTGTACAAGCTTCCTTCTTTTCACTCTGTCAATTAGGTTAGTATTATGGAGTAAGTACAATGTTGTTGATTCGTCCTCAGTTTTCTCCTATTACAGCCATTAAACTCTGTAACTGTTTTAAAGTCACTATTGGCCGCATGGTGAAATCCCTGAGCTGTTTCCTTCTTCTCTTGGCAACCAAGTTATCTTTGTAGTAACTGGGTGTACTGATACACCATCTAAAGTGTAATTAGTTACATCACCATGCTCAAAGGGATATTCAATGTCTGCTTTTTTTTGTTGTTTTACCCATCTAGCAATAGGTACCCTTCTTTGTGATGCATTGGAAAACCTCCGTGGTCTTTGTGGTTGAATCTGTGTTTGACATTCAATGCTCGACTGAGGGACCTTACAGATAATTATATATGTGGGGTACAGAGATGAGGTAGTCATTCAAAAATCATGTTAAACACTATTAATGTACACAGACTGAGTCCATGCAACATATGTGACTTGTTAAAAAACTTCTTATGGCTGCAGGGGCAGTATTGAGTAGCTTGGATGAAAAGTGCCCAGAGGTGCCCAGAGTAAACGGCCTGCCCCTCAGTCCCAGTTGCTAATATATGCATAGCATTATTAGTATTGGATAGAAAACACTCTGAAGTTTCTAAAACTGTTTGAATGATGTCTGTGAGTATAACAGAACTCATATGGCAGGCAAAAACTTGAGAAGAAATCCAAACAGGAAGTGGGAAATCTGAGGTTGGTCGATTTTCAAACCAGCCCCTATTGAATACACAGTGGGATATTGGTTATGTTGCACTTCCTAAGGCTTCCACTAGATGTCAACCGTCTTTAGAAACTTGTTTGAGGAGTCTACTGTGAGTGGGGGCTCATAAGAGCTGTTTGAGCCAGGTGTCTGGCAGATTGCCACAGGCTCTGAGGCGCGGTCACAAGAGAGTTAGCTCTCGTTCCATTGCTTTTCTACAGACATAGGAATTCTCCGGTTGGAATATTATGTTTTATGTTAAAACCTCTTCATCCTACCCCCTCCTTTTTCGAACATTCTGTTAAAAATCGCGCAACATTTCAGCGTCCTGCTACTCATGCCAGGAATATAGTATATGCATATGATTAGTATGTGTGGATAGAAAACACTCTGAAGTTTCTAAAACTGGTTAAATCACGGATGTGACTATAACAGAGCGTGTGTTTCATCGAAAAGCGCAAGAAAAACTGGTCACTGAAAGCTGAAAAAAGTATCCATGCGCCCCTTTCATGTATTGTTTAAAGGAAACCAAATTTAATATGGACACGGATGCAATTCCTACAGCTTCCACATGATGTCGCCAAAAACGTCATTTTCATTGACAAAAATCCTTTGAGACATTACCAAAAGATCCGTCATTCCATCCAGCCTACAACAATCGATTTTGGAAGATTGAAAAATGGACATTGTTTTCTTGAGTAGCTGCTATTGAATACAGATCGCCCAGTGATCAATTTGATCGCTTATTAACGTTTACAAATACCTAAAGTTGGGTTACAAAAGTAGGTTGAAGTGTTTTGTCAAAGAATATAGGCAACTTATATAATTTTTAAAAATGACGTTGCGTGTTGGAAGAGAGCTTTTTTCCTGAAGCAGACAGGCTATACAAATGGATATTTTGGGCATTCATGGACGGATTTAATCGGGAAAAAGACCAATTTGTGATGTTTATGGGACATATAGGAGTGCCAACAAAGAATATCATCAAAGGTAATGAATGTTTTATATTTTATTTCTGCGTTTTTGTGTAGCGCCGGCTACGCTAATTCTTTTGTTTACGTCGCCTTCAGGCATTTTGGGGTGTTGCATGCTATCAGATAATAGCTTCTCATGCTTTCGCCGACAGCTAGATTCACAACGAGTGTAGCTTTAATTCAATACCCTGCATATTTTAATGAACGTTTGAGTTTTAACGAGTACATTTAGCATTTAGCGTAGCACATTTGCATTTCCAGGTGCCTACTTGAGACGTCTGCGTCTCAAGTAGGATCAAGAAGTTAAAAACATCCTAAAGATTGATTCCATACATCGTTTGACATGTTTCTACGGACAGTAACGGAACTTGTTGACATTTCGTCTTCAACTAGGGAACGCGCTTCATGACTTTGGATTTGTTTACCAAATGTGCTAACAAAAGTAGCTCTTTGGACATAAATGATGGACATTATCGAACTAAATCAAACATTTAATGTGGAACTGGGATTCCTGGGAGTGCATTCTGATGAAGATCATCAAAGGTAAGTGAATATTTATAATGCTATTTACAACTAATCTTAACTACCCAATATGGCGGATATCTTTTTGGCTGCTTTGTTGTCTGAAAGCTGTACTCAGATAATTGCATGGTTTGCTTTTTCCGTAAAGTCTTTTTGAAATCTGACACGGTGGTTACATTAAGGTGAAGTGTATCTATATTTCCATGTCTAACAATTGTATTTTCATCGACATTTATAATGAGTATTTCTGTAAAATGATGTGGCTCTCTGCAATATCACTGGATGTTTTTGGAACTAGTGAACATAACACGCCAACGTATACTGAGATTTGTTTTTACATAAATATGCACTTTATCGAACAAAACATATATGTATTTTGTAACATGAAGTCCTATGAGTGTCATCTGAGGAAGATCATCAAAGGTTAGTGATTGATTGTATCTCTATTTGTGCTTTTTGTGACTCCTCTCTTTGGCTGGAAAAATGGCAGAATTTTTCTGTGACTTGGTGGTGACCTAACATAATTGTTTGTGATGCTTTCGCTGTAAAGCCTATTTGAAATGGGACACTTTGATGGGATTAACAACAAGATTACGTTTAAAATTGTATAAAATACATGTATGTTTGTGGAATTTTAATTATGAGATTTCTGTTGTTTGAATTTGGCGCCCTGCACTTTCACTGGCGTTTGTCATATCAATCCCGTTAACGGGATTGCAGCCCTAAGAAGTTTTTAAGCAAATGTGTACTACTGAACATATTCTGGCTTGCCATAACAAAAGGGATTGAATACTTACTCACTCAAGACATTTCAGCTTTTCATTTTTAATTTAAAAAAACAACAATAATAACAACGTTCCACCTTGACATTATGGGGTATTGTGTGACAACAAATGACAACAAATCTCAATTTAACACAACAAAATCTGGAAAAAAGTCAAGGGGCGTGAATACTTTCTGACGGCAATGTATACTAAATGGTTCGGTAAAAACAGGCCCCGGGGGAAATGGAGCACTGGAGTGCCCTTCTCTTCTGCCAACGGAACACTTTGTTCCTGTACAACATAAACATTCTGATTTATCTCAACAGCCCTCCTTCACTCCAAGTCCCTCTCTCTTCCTCCTCTTCTGTGGGTGTATGTGTGGCAGGTTTGTCACACATACACCCACACACTAACAGGTCTGTCACACATACAACCACACACTAACAGGTCTGTCACACATACACCCACACACTACCAGGTCTGTCACACATACACCCACACACTAACAGGTCTGTCACACATACACCCACACACTACCAGGTCTGTCACACATACACCCACACACTAACAGGTCTGTCACACATACACCCACACACTAACAGGTCTGTCACACATACACCCATACACTAACAGGTCTGTCACACATACACCCACACACTAACAGGTCTGTCACACATACACCCACACACTAACAGGTCTGTCACACATACACCCACACACTAACAGGTCTGTCACACATACACCCACACTAACAGGTCTGTCACACATACACCCACACACTACCAGGTCTGTCACACATACACCCACACACTAACAGGTCTGTCACACATACACCCACACACTACCAGGTCTGTCACACATACACCCACACACTAACAGGTCTGTCACACATACACCCACACACTACCAGGTCTGTCACACATACACCCACACACTAACAGGTCTGTCACACATACACCCACACACTAACAGGTCTGTCACACATACACCCACACACTAACAGGTCTGTCACACATACACCCACACACTAACAGGTCTGTCACACATACACCCACACTAACAGGTCTGTCACACATACACTCACAAATCTGAGTGAGGGGGCTAAGCACAGAGGGAGGGGGGGTGAGAGAGAGAGAGAGAGAGAGAGAGAGAGAGAGAGAGAGAGAGAGAGAGAGAGAGAGAGAGAGCAAAACAGAGCCAAGAATATTACACACTTTAGCTCAGGATACTTGGAACAGACAAGCCAGAAGACTTTCTTTCTCTTTCTTTCCTCCCGCTCCCGCTGTGTGACTTCCCTTTAATTCCCTTTCTCCCAAGACAGGAGTTTGATGGTTTCCGCTGATTCCGCCATCACAGGCAGACTGACAGTTGACATTCTCTCTTCTTTAATACCTGTCTTGTTCATTTCTTTCTCTTTCCCTTCCTTAGATGGTCAAAGTATTGTCAGAGAGGGGGTGATGTAGCGCTGAGGCCTTTCATACTCTTCATCCATCCCTGTGATTTCAAAGGGAGAGAGGGGAGTAGGGAGGAGAGGCTGGAGGGAAGGAGGGAGAGGGGGAGTAGGGAGGATGGTGGGAGGGAAGGAGGGAGAGAGGGGAGGATGGAGGAGAGGCTGGAGGTGAAGGAAGAAGAGAGGGGAGGAGGGAGGAGAGCCAGGAGGGAAGGAGGGAGAGGGGCAGGAGGGAAGGAGGGAGAGAGGGGAGGATGGAGGAGAGGCTGAAGGTGAAGGAAGAAGAGAGGGGAGGAGGAAGGAGAGCCAGGAGGGGAGGAGGGAGAGGGTCAGGAGGGAAGGAGGGAGAGAGGGTAGGATGGAGGAGAGGCGGGAGGGAAGAAAGGAGAGGGGAGGAGGAACAAGGGAAAGAGGGAGGAAGGAGGAGATGTGGGAGGGAAGGAGGGAGAGAGGGGAGGAGGGAGTAGAGGTGGGAGGGAAGGAGGGAAAGAGGGGAGGAGGGAGGAGAGTCAGGTGGGAGGGAAGGAAGGAGAGGGGAGGAGGAAGGAGGGAGAGAGGGGAGGAGGGAGGAGAGGTGGGAGGGAAGGAGGGAGCGGAGCTCCCCAGGCCACCCCCTCTTGTGATCACTTTTTGTTCCGGTACCACGGAGCTCCCCAGGCCACCCCCTCTTGTGATCACTTTTTGTTCCGGTACCACGGAGCTCCCCAGGCCACCCCCTCTTGTGATCACTTTTTGTTCCGGGACCTCCTGATTTACAAAGGAAGCAGTGAACACAGGTCTAGACTCTATATCATGACTTAGAAGATTATGAATATTAAGCTACAGTGGCAAGAAAAAGTATGCGAACCCTTTGGAATTACCTCATCAATGAGACTAGATTGGAGGTTTTGGTTAGAGCTGCCCTGCCCCATAAAAAACACCCACAAAATTGGAGTTTGCTTTTCACAAGAAGCATTGCCTGAACCATGCCTCGAACAAAATAGATCTCAGAAGACCTAATATTAAGAATGGTTGCCTTGCGTAAAGATGGAAAGGGTAAGGCAAATTGCCTGTAAATGGAGACATTTCAGCACTGTTGCTTCTCTCCCTGAGAGTGGCCGTCCTGCAAATATGACTGCAAGAGCACAGTGCAGAATGTTCAATGAGGTTAAGAAGAATCCTAGAGTGTCAGCTAAAGACTAGCAGAAATCTTTTTTTTCAGACTGTGTTTGTCTATTGTTGTGACTTCGATAAAGATCAGATAACATTTTATGACCAATTTATGCAGAAATCCAGGTCATTCTAAAGGGTTCACATACTTTTTCTTCCCACTGTATATTATGGAGTTAATAGTTAAGAGCATTGAAGATAAATCACAATCAATAAAACAATGTACTGAGCTAACTACCAGATTTACATCAATCATCAACATCTATGATCAGCTAAATTCAGCTATCCTCTTTTCCCAATGTAAATCATGTGTATAGGAGGCACTGTAACTAGTGTAGCTTGCTTTACAATTTGTGATGAGTGAGTGTGTTATAGAAATAAATAGGTGCGGTACACACACACACACACATGTTTATCAGTTGATGCCTTGAGTCAGCAAACAGGACAACAGTTCAGACTCTCAGCTGGTAGTTTCACAGTGCTGAGCTTAATATGAAGTCCTTATCAAGGTCAGGGGAGATGGGGGGAGGGGGAGGTTTGCCTGGGACTTTGGCAACACCAGTTCCACTTACCCACCTGCTGTGATGCTCATTGTATAACGGATGCGTAATACTGTACAGCTCTCTCTCTCTCTGCCTCACCCCTCCTTCCCTGGCCCTCTCCTTTTACTCTCTCTCTCTCTCCCTCACCCCCTCCTTCCCTGGCCCTCTCCTTTTACTCTCTCCTCTCTCTCTCTCTCTCTCCCTCACCCCCTCCTTCCCTGGCCCTCTCATTTTACTCTCTCTCTCTCTCTCTCTCCCTCACCCCCTCCTTCACTGGCCCTCTCCTTTTACTCTCTCTCTCTCTCTCTCTCTCCCTCACCCCCTCCTTCCCTGGCCCTCTCCTTTTACTCTCTCCTCTCTCTCTCTCTCTCTCCCTCACCCCCTCCTTCCCTGGCCCTCTCCTTTTACTCTCTCCTCTCTCTCTCTCTCTCTCCCTCACCCCCTCCTTCCCTGGCCCTCTCCTTTTACTCTCTCCTCTCTCTCTCTCTCTCTCTCTCCCTCACCCCCTCCTTTCCTGGCCCTCTCCTTTTACTCTCTCCTCTCTCTCTCTCCCTCACCCCCTCCTTCACTGGCCCTCTCCTTTTACTCTCTCCTCTCTCTCTCTCTCCCTCACCCCCTCCTTTCCTGGCCCTCTCCTTTTACTCTCTCCTCTCTCTCTCTCCCTCACCCCCTCCTTCCCTGGCCCTCTCCTTTTACTCTCTCCTCTCTCTCTCTCCCTCACCCCCTCCTTCACTGGCCCTCTCCTTTTACTCTCTCCTCTCTCTCTCTCCCTCACCCCCTCCTTCACTGGCCCTCTCCTTTTACTCTCTCCTCTCTCTCTCTCCCTCACCCCCTCCTTCACTGGCCCTCTCCTTTTACTCTCTCCTCTCTCTCTCTCCCTCACCCCCTCCTTTCCTGGCCCTCTCCTTTTACTCTCTCCTCTCTCTCTCCCTCACCCCCTCCTTCCCTGGCCCTCTCCTTTTACTCTCTCTCTCTCTCTCTCCCTCACCCCCTCCTTCCCTGGCCCTCTCCTTTTACTCTCTCTCTCTCTCTCTCTCCCTCACCCCCTCCTTCCCTGGCCCTCTCCTTTTACTCTTTCTCTCTCTCTCTTTCTCTCCCTCACCCCCTCCTTCCCTGGCCCTCTCCTTTTACTCTCTCCTCTCTCTCTCTCTCTCTCTCTCACCCCCTCCTTCCCTGGCCCTCTCCTTTTACTCTCTCCTCTCACAGTGTGAGGATTTCTGTGATGTGAGACACAGCCGCTGTAATCGAATTTGTCCACGTGGAAAAACAATACAAGATAGAAAAAGAGTTAATGCCGGCTATTTTGTATACATGTCAAATCGTATGAGTGTAAGGATAAATTGGGGCCATTTGTGCAGAGGAATGAGGAGAAGAATGAGAGGAAAGGAGGAATGCACAGAGGCATGAATCCTGTTTGCTTGTATACACAAAGCCCTCCGGGTTATTTAGGGTGATGGTGTTTTACGCAACACACACACTCACACATATTAATGAGATTCATATGGAATTTCAAAGCATAAAACCTTTTTCTTAATAAACCGTCCACAACTTAACACTCTGGTTTTACTAGTCAAATCTACCTGTCTGTCCAATAACAGAGTTACATCTCAATTTCGTGAGAGGGGAAATGTAAAAGACATTTCCACCCATATGTTCTTCTCATTCACTGCACAGGAGGTTTGAGGTTTAGGTTTATAACTCCAACAGTCTGAAGAGAATCCATCCTATTACATCTGGAGGGAGACATTATGTCCGTCAGATACACACTGATGGGAAGTTTACAACTCAAGCCAGACGTGCACAACTCTCAGGGCTGCTGTATTGATAGTTTGGTTCCTGCATATAGATACATATATAGTTTGACATTTTTAGTTAGTTAGCAGACACTCTTATCCAGAGCATCTTACAGGAGAAATTAGGGTGCCTTGCGCAAGGGCACATTGACAGATTTTTAACCTAGTCGGCGTGGGGATTCAAACCACCTTTCAGTTACTGGCCCAACACTCTTAACTGCTGGGCTACCTGCTGCCCCATAGCACTTTGTGATCCATTACTTTACCAGGCTACTCAGTATTGAGAAGGAACACCAGCAGACAACATGACCCTAGAGGACTTATACAGCCCTGGGTATGTTTTCCTTATGGATTTGTGGTGGAGACCTGATCAGATGCTGTGTGAGGGTAACGTTCAAACGTTGAAATGACATTTTTTTATTTGTTTTATTTTATTTGATGTAAATGCAAAAGTCAACAGCATAGTGGGTCAATTTCCACAACAACTAAGAGTGTTGAAGCACGAGGCTCAACTTCTCTCCTGCTTTGGTGCCCTGACTGCAACGTTATGAACAGTGTGAAGCGAACCTGTGCACATGCGCAGATACTGTGTGTGACTGTGTGAGAGTGAGGTGTTGCATCTCGCTCATCTCAGTAGCATATTCATTGATGATAGCACTGCTTTACTGAAGTTGCGGGACATTGCAAGCCAAGATATTGCTATAGAGCATTCCATTGTGAGATACAGCTTTTGATTGCCGACAGATAGGCCTAGTGCACGGTTCTGACTGTATGCCTGGTGGCCGACCTGCCTACACTGCATAGGAAAGTATTCACACCTCTTGACCTTTTAAACATTTTGTTACGTTACAGCCTTATTCTAAAATATATACAGTTATTATTTCCCCTCATCAATCTACACACAATACCCCATAATGACAAAGCGAAAACAGTTTTTTAGATATATAAAAAAAAAAAAAACGATATTAAGACCCTTTGATATTAGACTCGAAATTGAGCTCGGTTGCATTCTGTTTCCATTGATCACCCTTGAGATGTTTCTACAACTTGATTGCAGTCCAAATTCAATTGATTGGACATGATTTGGAAAGACACACACCTGTCTATATAAGGCCCCACAGTTGACAATGTATGTCAGAGCAAAACCAAAGTCATGAGGAATTGTCCTTAGAGCTCCGAGACAGGATTGTGTAGAGGCACAGATCTGGGGAAGGGTACCCAAAAATGTCTGCAGCATTGAAGGTCCCCAAGAACATAGTGGCCTCCATCACTCTTAAATGGAAGAAGTTTGTATCCACCAAGACTCTTCCTAGAGCTGGCCACCTGGCCAAACTGAGCAATTGGGGGAGAAGGGCCTTGTTCAGGGAGGTGACCAAGAACCTGATGGTCACTCTGACAGAGCTCCTGAGTTCCTTGTCCTTCCAGAAAGACAACCATCTCTGCAGCACTCCACCAATAAGGCCTTTATGGTAGAGTGGACAGACGAAAGCCACTCCTCAGTAAAAGGCACATGGCAGGCCGCTTGGAGTTTGCCAAAAGTCACCTAAGGACTCTTAGACCAGGAGAAACAAGATTCTGTGGTCTGATGAAATCAAGATTGAAGCCTTTGACATGAATGCCAAGTGTCACATCTAGAGGAAACCTGGTACCATCTCTGTCAACATATCAAAGCTGCAGGCTAAAGTTAAATCTAGACTTGGTTTCCTCTATCGAAATCGCTCCTCTTTCACCCCAGCTGCCAAACTAACCCTGATTCAGATGACCATCCTACCCATGCTAGATTACGGAGACATAATTTATAGATCGGCAGGTAAGGGTGCTCTCGAGCGGCTAGATGTTCTTTACCATTCGGTCATCAGATTTGCCACCAATGCTCCTTATAGGACACACCACAGCACCCTATACTCCTCTGTAAACTGGTCATCTCTTTATACCCATCGCAAGACCCACTGGTTGATGCTTATTTATAAAACCCTCTTAGGCCTCACTCTCCCCTATCTGAGATATCTACTGCAGCCCTCATCCTCCACATACAACACCCGTTCTGCCAGTCACATTCTGTTGAAGGTCCCCAAAGCACACACATCCCTGGGTCACTCCTCTTTTCAGTTTGCTGCAGCTAGCGACTGGAACGAGCTGCAACAAACACTCAAACTGGACAGTTTTATCTCCATCTCTTCATTCAAAGACTCAATCACGGACACTCTTACTGACAGTTGTGGCTAATTTGTGTGATGTATTGTTGTCTCTACCTTCTTGACCTTTGTGCTGTTGACTGTGCCCAATAATGTTCGTACCATTTGTTGTTCTGCTACCATGTTGTGTTGCTACCATGTTGTTCTGCTACCATGTTGTTCTGCAACCATGTTGTGTTGCTACCATGTTGTTGTTATGTTGCTGCTATGTTGTTGTCTTAGGTCTCTCTTTATGAAGTATTATGATGTCTCTCTTGTTGTGATGTGTATTTTGTCCTATATTTATATTTGATTTATTTATTTAATTGAATTTTAGACTTTCTCAATTGTATTATTGACTGTATGTTTGTTTATTCCATGTGTAACTCTGTGTTGTTGTTTGTGTCACACTGCTTTGCTTAATCTTGGCCAGGTCGCAGTTGTAAATGAGAACTTGTTCTCAACTATCTTACCTGGTTAAATAAAGGTGATTTTTATTTATTTATCCCAGGCCCTTGTCACCGCAGGAGGCCTTTTGCCTTTTGGTAGGCTGTCATTGTAAATAAGGTTCTTAACTGACTTTCCTAGTTAGATAAAGGTTAAATAAAACAAAATTACAGCGTCATGATGTGGAGGTGTTTTTCATTGGCAGGGACTGGGAGACTAGTCAGGATCGAGGGAAAGATGAACAGAGCTAAGTACAGAGAGATCCTTGATAAAAACCTACTCCAGAGCGGTCAGGAACTTAAGAGTTCCAACAGGACAACCACCCTAAGCACACAGCCAAGACAATGCTGGAGTGGCTTCGGGACAGAGCAACACTCCCCATCCAACCTGACAGAGCTTGAGAGGATCTGCAGAGAATGGGAGAAACTCCCTAAATACAGGTGTGCCAAGCTTGTAGTGTCATACCCAAGAAGACTCAAGACTGTAATCGCTGCCAAAGGTGCTTCAACAAAGTACTGAGTAAAGGGTCTGAATACCTATGTAAATGTGATATTAGAGTTTTTTTAAATACATTTGTAAACATTTCAAAAAACCTGTTTTTGCTTTGTCTTTATGGGGTATTGTGTGTGGATTGATGAGGGAAAAAACTACTGAATCAATTTTAGAATAAGGCTGTAACGTAACAAAATGTAGAAAAGGTCAAAGGGTCTGAATACTTTCCAAATATACTGTATACTTTGCCCCTCACCTCTCTCTCTCCGTCCTTCGCAAGCTCACTATAAAATATTCAAGTGTTTGTGTTCTCAGAAGTACGACAACTAATCAGTCTCTTCCATCCACACATGCTGAATCTTAGGAGTAGATTCCTAGCAGAAATGGGAGTTGACACCTGGAGTCGACGTGCAAGGAGTCGCGGAAATAATTGTTTTGGAGTCTATTCTCCACCACTACTGTACGTCATCATTGTTAACAATTGGGAAAATGTCAGAGAAAGGAAAGCGACAGCAGCGAAGTCCTGTATGGCAAAACTTTGAGAAGGATAAGCAAACTGTGCGAGGTGGTATTGAGGTACAGTAATATAGTACAGGTGTAATGATTAACCATCTAAAATGGATGCAACCATTTTATGATTTTTTTCTTATCATTTTAACGGAAAAACAATAAAAAATGTCTGTTTAAACATTAAGACCATTTTTCAAATTGGCACATCCCGTGTGTGTGTGTGTGTGTGTGTGTGTGTGTGTTTGTGTGTGTGTGTGTGTGTGTGTGTGTGTGTGTGTGTGTGTGTGTGTGTGTGTGTGTGTGTGTGTGTGTGTGTGTGTGTGTGTGTGTTAGTCATGTCTGATAAGGATTGTGTGTGAGATTGCTCTGAAGTCCCTGGACTGGGGTTAATAATGACTTTAAAAGAGATGGACACCGAGAATGAACAGACAGAGATTTATCAGTGTAATGGAGAAAGGGAGCGAGTAGGAGAGGTGTCAGCCCTGGGTATTGGTGGTATGAGTAGAAGGAGGAGAGGAGAGAGGTCTCAGGGGAGAGGAAATAGGTAAGAAAGTGAGATGGGGAGAGAAGAGCTAGGGAAATAACTGACCTCTTTCTACCTCACATCAAAAGGAGGAGTGTTAGAGAGAGAGAGACAAATAGAGAGAGGGAGAGAGAGAGAGAAAGGGGGGTTGTGTGGTGTTAGTCATCAATGAGAAAGATTACTACTACACACGTTTACTCTTCTCTTTCACTATCTCTCACTCTAGATGCCTCTCACGATCACTTTCTCTAGCCTATTTCTCTATCTGAAGAGGTCGCTCTCTCTCTCGCTCTCTCTCTCTCTGAGGAGGTCCCTCCTTCTCATTGTCTCCCCTCTCCCCTCTCTCTGCCATCCGTCCGTCCATGGGATGTGTTTAAGCCAATCCCCTAATAAAGGATGCGCTCATACATATTCATGTAACAATTCTGGTAATTAGTGAGCACCCCTCCCCACCTGACACACAGCCCTCATGCATATGTATGTCCTTGGTCCGGCAAACAAAGACAGTGGCAGCGGAGGGCATTCTCCATTAACACACGCAGCCACGTGTGATGGCACAGATAGCAGCCTTGCCACTCTCTCTCTCTCACACACGCACACGCAGGCACACACACTCCGTACAGCCAGAAGGGAGAAGGGGATAGAGGGAAATTATCTCTTTGGCTTTTTTCTTTCCTCTGAGCTGAAACACAACCCTAACACACACACACACACACACACACACACACACACACACACACACACACACACACACACACACACACACACACACACACACACACACACACACTCACACACACACACTCGCACTCACACACACACACACAGAGAGCACACTGACACGTATTTTGATAGTGCAATACAGCTGATTCCCCCTCAATATAGTCCAGCAGGTTATTGTGGTAGACACATGGTTTAAAGTGGAGTGCTGTGTCCTCTCTTGGTGCAGTGTTTCCAGTAGATTATTTGGGGCAAGTTGGGTGCACGGGGGAACATCCCCCCCCTTCCCAAATCAAATGATGATGGCACCATCTATCTATAAAAATATATGTCAAACTTTAAGTGTAAATGTTCAGCAATCAGAATTGTGTATGCTTGCATTGGTGTGTAAGTGCATTTAAGTGCGTGCATGCGTGTGCGTGCGTGTGTGTGTGCGTGTGTGTGTGTCTGTATGCATGCATGTGTGTGTCTGAGTGTGTAAGTGCGTGCATGTGTGTGAGACAGGGAGTGACCCCAAACAATTCCTAACTTTAATCAGAAAAAGACAGATCTCAGTTTACAGTAGCCAACAATGCCAGAGGGGAGGATAAGGAGAGAGATGGAGAGAGGGGAAAGAAGGACATGTCTCTCTCTTATTTCTGTCTTAATACAGAAATAATGCAGAGTAAGGGAGAGAGGGAGGTAAGGAGAGGAGGGAGGGACGAGGGAGGTAAGGAGAGGAGGGACAGACGAGGGAGGTAAGGAGAGGAGAGAGGGAGGGACGAGGGAGGTAAGGAGAGGAGGGAGGGACGAGGGAGGTAAGGAGAGGAGGGAGGGACTAGGGAGGTAATGAGAGGAGGGAGGGACGAGGGAGGTGAGGAGAGGAGGGAGGGACGAGGGAGGTAAGGAGAGGAGGGAGGGACGAGGGAGATAAGGAGAGGAGGGAGGGACGAGGGAGGTAGGAGAGGGGGAGGGAAGAGGGAGGTAAGGAGAGGAGGGAGAGACGAGGGAGGTAAGGAGAGAGGGAGGGACGAGGGAGGTAAGGAGAGGAGGGGGGGAAGAGGGAGGTAAGGAGAGGAGGGAGGGACAAAGGAGATAGGAAGAGAAGAGGGAGAGAGAGAAAAAGGAGGGAAAAATACAAAAAGTTTAATGATGATGATGATAATGAAGGTTGTCACACACACTATGTAAAGTGTCACTCTGATGCCTGCTGTGTGTATGTGTGTGTGTTAATGTGTGTGTGTGTGTGTGCTTGCGTGTTTCTTTGCCTGTGCGTGTGCGTCACTCTGAAGAAATCTTGCCCTCAGGCTCCTAGCCTCACCCTAAAACCCTACACCTGACTCACAGACAGACAGGGAGACAGACAGGGAGACAGACAGACAGAGAGTATGTGTTGTACAGTGTGTGTCTATTCAAGGAAGTGCCCTGTGTCTGACACATTCAGACAGAGGAAAGGAAAGGAAAGTGTCAATCTCCAACTCACCTTTCATCTCTTATGTCTTTTCAAAACTTTGGGAGACAGAAGGAGGGAAGGTAGAAAAGAAGTGAGAATGGAGGAGAGGGTGGACAGACAGGGATTAGGAGTGGATATTCATCCTACACACACACACACACACACACACACACACACACACACACACACACACACACACACACACACACACACACACACACACACACAGCCCTTTGACCAGGCATATCACCTGGCTCTATTTAAATATGTAATCTTAGTGCTCTATAGGCAGTACTGTACTCCTCTCCTAGAGATTAAACCTCAGGTCATTACAGCTTCATAAAGCACCATTCTTCTCTTAGGATTCACCTCATAACTTCCCCCTGATGAGTCTGGCCTGCACCGCACACACACACACACACACACACACACACACACACACACACACACACACACACACACACACACACACACACACACACACACACACACACACATACACGGAAGCAGGCACACACACATGTACGCTCACACTGAATTGGGTTTTATTCAACAGGTGAAAGGATGGACATTGGGCAAAGACAATACCAGCCCCATTCCTCATTCTAGAGAGAAAGGAGCCGGCAGTAGGGAACGGAAAGAGACAGGAATAATAGGCCATCAGGACAGGAGCGCCATGCCAAAGACAAACGGATTAATCCCTGTTTTGGAGAAAGAGATAGAAAGGCAGATGCTTATGAATGCAATGAACTGAAGCTGTAATGTTCTCTGTAAGCCTCCTCTCTCTATTCCTCCCTTTCTCTTCTCACTCTCTGATCATGAGTCTCAACTTCCAGGACTAAGGTGCCAGTTGTCCCTAAACACAGATCTAGAATCAGATAACAGATAGCCCTAAACATTAGAGAGATTAAACTTCTACTATGAGCCAGGAAACAGAAGAGCCCCCTCCTTCTACCTGCTCTGACAGTGCTCAGTAGAAATACAGATAGGCCTGATCTATGGGTGTCATGATGACAAGGCAGGAGAACAGAGAGCAAAAACATGCATCATCATTATTCACAAACGCTCACACATACACACATACAGACACACACGATCACACACGCTCACACACATGCTCACACACACGCTCACACATACACAAACACACACGTTCACAAATACACACACACAGCCAACCAAACTATACACACAGAACATGCATATACAGATATACATGAATACAACCCCCCCCCCCCCCCCACACACACACACACACACATACAAGCATGTACACAAACATCCTACAAACACACATGCATTAACTCAGATATACACACATAAACACACACTGACGCTTCAGAAGGTTTGTTTACGTTCTGTGTGTTTATTGAAACAGTACTGCGTCAGAAACACACTGTAGAGGAGAACAGAAGGCATTCATATAAACATGGATAGTCTGCACACACACACACACACACACACACACACACACACACACACACACACACACTTACGGTGGTTACATTAATATGGATATTGTGCACACTTACTCCAACTGCTGCTAACCATCCATCCGGCCGGGTGTGTGGGTGTGTGGGTGTATGTGTGTGTGTGTGGGTGTGTGAGTGTATGTGTGTGTGTGTGGGTGTGTGGGTGTATGTGTGTGTATGTGTGTGTGTGGGTGTATGTGGGTGTGTGGGTGTGTGGGTGTGTGGGTGTATGTGTGTGTATGTGGGTGTGTGGGTGGGTGTGTGGGTGTTTGTGTGTGTATGTGGGTGTATGTGGGTGTGTGGGTGTATGTGTGTGTATGTGGGTGTGTGGGTGTATGTGTGTGTGTATGTGGGTGTGTGGGTGTATGTGTGTGTGTGTGTATGTGGGTGTATGGGTGTGTGTGTGTGTGTGTATGTGGGTGTGTGGGTGTATGTGTGTGTGTGTATGTGGGTGTGTGGGTGTATGTGTGTGTGTATGTGGGTGTGTGGGTGTATGTGTGTGTGTGTGTGTGTATGTGCGTGTGTGGGTGTATGTGTGTGTGTGTGTATGTGGGTGTATGGGTGTGTGCGCAACACAGTAGGATATATGATAATCCAGGTAAAGACATTTATTGTGTTCCTCCGGTGCCACGTCTCCTATGAAGTGTTGTGTTGAGAGCTCCCTCCAAAGCCACCATAGCCACCAACAAACCTTCAACACATGGCTTTTCTACACTGTCTACTGCCGGTCTGCTGTCTGACAAGCCCGAAGATGTCTCAGGATAGAGACAGGGAAAGAAAATAGAGAGAGAAATAGAGGAAAATAGAGAAATGCAAAGATAAAATCAGAGTCCCATTTGTCAGGTGGAGCGGTACAGCACATCCACAGACCACTCTTTAAATGTCACCTCATTACCAACATATATACAGCCCCCCTCCTGCGTGACTGTCCACATACACACCAGACACACACTGAGCCTTTATCTGCCCAGTCCCATGCTTTTCTGATCAAACTACGATTGGAAGTAGTACTGGGCCAGGGCGTAATACAGGCCTTTATTATGTGGCTGTCAGTCAGAAGACTATAGCAGCCTTCAGAAACATGGAAACATGGAGACCGCTACAAGGGAACAGTCAACCAGAGAACAGCGTTCTATAGTCTCACAGACCTGTTCCCTCCAGCATCGGAACGCTTTAGCATAATCGAGACGTTCAGCTCTTTGACCGATAAAACTAACGACTGAAATACATGAAGTAGACATTGTAAACAAAGACGTGAACTCACTTGATTCGGGTGATGCTTCTCCTTGAGGATCCGTCTGATCGTGTGGTCGCAGACTGATCGAACCGAAAGCCAGAACAGGAAAACACAGACAGACAGGCATTCATATCAAATGGCATTGCCTACAACAGGATACATGACAGATAGGACAATAACATATGACACATGTTTTTCTCTTGTGTGTATTGTCAATATTCTGTAATGTATTGTTTTTCTGCTGTACCATCAATACAACCATTTTTATGTTTTTAACCCATTCATGACTCATTTATTCATATGTATGGTGCTACTATGATGTTACTTTTCTGTAGTGTCTTCCACTCTAATCAGAATTTCTACCCAGTAGCACTAATTCAGAGCGGCTGAGATATTTCAGGTGTCAGGGAAGGTGATGGTGGGAGGATAAGACAGACCTCCGCTACATGTGCTGGGACAGACTTCAGGCTGTTGATCCTAGAATCTACAGTGCCAGAGCATCACTCACACACAGGTACCTGGAGTCCCGCTTCATTCCAAACTTGAAAACGTCTTCATATGACATTTGTTCTCGCTAACCACTAAATAGCGTTCACAATGTGAAATTGTGAAGAAGGCTCAGAGAGAGACAGAGAGAGATAGAGAAACAGGGAAAGAGAAAGAGAGAAAGGAGGAGGAAGTGAACTAAATTCTGGTAAACTGCACCTGCAGGGATCTCCTCCTGTGTATAATGACAGTGTTTAATGAGCTGCTTACAGCGTGTATGTGTCTGTGTGTGTGTGAGAGACATGGTGATAATTGAATAGAGACACAGTGTTCATTCTGCCTCAAGCACCCTTGCAGAGGAAATAACTCATGAATACATTTTCTGTGTCTGTCGCATATTTCTGTTGTTCAAGTGTATCTCTTTTCCTTTCCCCCCCCCTTTTCCCCTTTATTTCTCCAGGGCTTGGGGGTAGGAAGCTCTCGTTCACAAACTGGGAGAATAATACGGTTAAGTGGTCTAATATAAACAGCAAAAATGAATAATTAAAACATATTACTCAATCTACATGCAGGAGAAAAATAGCAGTGTGGCAGGAAAGCCCAAATGAACCTGGAGAGAGGAGAGAGGGGTGTGTGGGGGGGGGGGGAGAGAGATGAGAGAGAGATAGAGAGCGATAGAGAGGGGGGGATAGCATGAGAGGGAACCTCATTGCAACCTTGTCTCAGTCCTAGGGGGGTACCCCTGGCTAAACTCTGACTGAATGAGAGACTAGGTGAGCATTATTCCACTAATGTAAATACAGATTCAGACATGAAAACAGCGGTAAGAGGCATGAGAGCATGCCACACAAAGAGGCTTTATGCAAATAAAATTAACAGGCAGCCTGGGACATTGTAATGAGATGTTTATTACATTGGAGCACCCCCCCCCCCCCCCCCCCCCCACACACACACACACACACACATACACAGGTCTTGTTGCAGAAGGCTTACCAGGGCTCTGAAAGGGAGGGAGAGAAAGAGAGGGAGAGACAGACAAAGACAGAGAGAGAGAGAGAGAGAGAGAGAGAGAGAGAGAGAGAGAGAGTGAGAGAGAGAGAGAGAGAGAGAGAGAGAGAGAGAGAGGAATGGCTCAATTTATCAAGGCCTATTGTTGAGGGGGACTAATTCATTTGTTTGTGTGATTGCTTTCCTGGGCATCGCTGGCTGCCAAAACAATACTGATAACCTCCATCACCTCATTGGAGACATGGAAACTTTCTCCCTCCATACAGGGACAGCAACAACACTGTCTTCTGTTTTCTCTCTGCTTCACTTTCTCTCCTTTCTCTCACTTCCCCTCTCACTATTTTACTAGTTGTCTCTCTTCTGCACCTTGTCTTTACCCATTTTTCTTATTCACCCTCTCACTGGCTCATTCTCTCACACCCCCCCCCCCCTCTCTATCTCTCTCTCTCTCTCTCTATCTCTCTCTCTTTCATATCTAAGAGGATGGTCTCTCAAAAGAAAACAATTCCGGTTGGTTTTTCTTTGGATTTTCTCCTACCATATCTATTATCCTACCTTATTTTAACATTACACAAACTTCAAAGTGTTTTCTTTCCAATGGTACCAAGTATATGCATTTCCTTGCTTCAGGGCCTGAACTACAGGCAGTTTACTTTGGGCACGTCATTCAGACAGGAAGTGGAGAAAAAAGGGGCCTTGCCCTATGTTCTGACCAATTTCCCAGTCCCTGCCGATCCCTGGGATGATGTTCTCGGGGTGATGAGAGGTGTTGGATTTGCGCCAGACATAGTGTCTTCCTTGATGGCCAAAATGCTCAATTTTAGTCTCATCTGACCAGAGTACATTCTTCCATATGTTTGGGGAGTCTCCCACATGCCTTTTGGTGAACACCAAACGTGTTTGCTTGTTGTTTTCTTTAAGCAATTACTTTTTTATGGCCACCCTTCCGTAAAGCCCGACTCTGTGGAGTGAATGACTTAAAGTCTTATGGACAGATACTGTAATCTCCGCTGTGGAGCTGTGCAGCTCCTTCAGGGTTATCTTTGGTCTCTTTGTTGCCTCTCTGATTAATGCCCTCCTCGCCTGGTCCGTGAGTTTTGGTGGGTGGCCCTCTCTTGGCATGTTTGTTGTGGTGCCATATTCTTAAAAAAGAATAATAATGGATTGAATAGTGCTCCGTGGGATGTTCAAAGTTTCTGATATCTTTTTATAACCCAACCCTGATCTGTACTTCTCCACAACTTTGTCCCTGACCTGTTTGGAGAGCTCCTTGGTTTTCATGGTGCCCCTTGCTTAGTGGTGTTGCAGACTCTGGGGCCGTTCGGAACAGGTGTGTATATACTGAGATCATGTGACACAGATTGCACACAGGTTTACTTCATTTAACTAATTATGTGTCTTCTGAAGGTAATTGGTTGCACCAGATCTTATTTAGGGGCTTCATAGCAAAGGGGGTGAATACAAATGGACACACCACTTTCCATTTGACTTTTTTATTTTAAACTAGTTGTTTTTTTCATTTCACTTCACAAATGTTGACTATTTTGTGTATTTTGTGTATGTCCATTACATGAAATCCAAATAAAAATCCATTTAAATTACAGGTTGTAATGCAACAAAATAGGAAAAGGGGGACTAATATTTTGCAAGGCACTGTACCTTTCTTACAGCCCTACAGAGTAGAAGGGCATGTCAAGTACTCCCAGCATTACCAGTATATAGCATGTGGTTCACCTCCTTAAAGTCACCTAGTGGTGCATGTCAAATGAAATACAGATATTGTATGGGAAATGCAATGTCTACAGTACGTATCACCCCACCTTGGATGTTTTGTTGTTGTTACAAAATAGGATTAAAATCAATCCTATAAAATAATTGGGATTTATTTTTCACTGATCTACACAAAATAGTCCACAATGTCAAAGTGAAAAGAAAATGTTACAAAGACTTACAAATGAATAAAAAAACTTAAAACTAAAATGTATTGGTTAAGTATTAAACCCCCAACACACATACACACAATTACACTCCCCTACGTAGGCACGAAGCTCATACCCCTCCCAGACATGCTAACCTCTCACCATTACCAATAACAGGGGAGGTTAGCATTTTAGGGGGATATGACATTTATGCCTCTGACTTTCTCACCCATCATTATTCACAATTCATTCATGATGATCCGTAATCATGCTAGCATCCACATTAATGTAGAAGTGTTCAGAGACATATTCTCTTCTAATTTACAGTAAAAGTGACTCTAAAATGACACAATACATTATTCACCATTCATTTCTACGGGGCAGAAAATAATCTGTAACCTGTAATCTGTCCTAATTAGCTGATGCACATTTTGAGACTGAGAAGTTTAAACAAAGGTTTTCTAATGTTCGCAAGTAGGGACCCTGTATTTTCAGATACCCAAATTGGCTACTACTTAGAGTATGGGTATTCGGACATCTTGTGTCCTCTGAATAGGGTTAGTTGGCTCAGTTGGTAGAGCATGGCACTTGCAAGGCCAGGGTTGTGGGTTTGATTCCCAAAGTGGACCAGTATGAAAACATACATGAAGATGCATGCACTCAGTACTGTAAATCCCTCTGGATAAGAGTGTCTGCTAAATGACTAAAATGGAAAATGATTAACCCCTCAGGCACCTGGCCAGACACACACAGGCACACACACACACTGCAAATCCCCTCACTTTCAAATGATAACTATTCAGCTCCATTCTCTGTCTCTCCCTCATCCCTATCATGTTACACCTCTGACAACATCTGTTGGAGTGGCTGTAGGCTAGAAACTATATACACTTTCTGGTGTAGTTATTTGGGGGTTAACCTAGTGGGAGATAGAGAGAGAGGAGGGGGAAGAGAGATTAGGAAAGGGGGCACTCCTATCACAGGTACAGTAGACATGTGTTATTGCTTGTGTTCTAGCAGGGTTGAATGAATCCGGCTCACTATTGACGATACTGAGTGAAATTAAAGTCTGTGGTTTGGATCCTACAAGAATTTATACACACACACACACATTTTACCGTGTGCGATTTCTCATCTGGATGTCACATTCTGTGAAATGTTGTAAGAGAAAGTTCTATAGTGTGGTTTCTGACATGTCTTTGACAAGCCTAAATAACACTGGGTGGAGGTGGAGAGAGACGACATCCCCCTCTGGTCAAAATATAATTAAACTATAGATAACTGCACATAAATACACACACACACACACACACACAGACTCACAAACACACACACACACAAACACACACACACACACACACACACACACACACACACACACACACACACACACACACACACACACACACACACACACACACACACACACACACACAGAGCTAAATACAGATTCTCCAGCTTTCTTTCTCCTTGCATATTTCTGTGGTGAAGTCGGGAGTCAGTCAATCATCCTCGCTGAAGAGACAACTAAAGAAAGAACTGCTGTTTGCTTTTCAGGGTGATGCCAACAGCACAGCTGCCAAGGTGTGTGTGTGTGTGTGTGTCCATCAGATGGTGATAACTGGAGCTTAATGGGAACAGCGACTATCTCTCAGCTGGACAGACAAACACAAAGCAGAGGGAATGGCCTGGCCACATGCCACAAACAAACCACAGTGCCCAGTCAGATAGCCACGCCACGCAGCATAGACACACGCACAGGCCCACGGACACACAGACACAGACACACAGACACACAGACACACAGACACACACACACACACACACACACACACACACACACACACACACACACACACACACACACACACACACACACACACACACACACACACACAGTCAGATAGCCAGGCTGCTGCTATAAGGTGGACAGAAGGGGCAGTAATTGAAAGCTGGCTCGCTTCAGGAAGCATGACACAAAACCAAGGGGCTAGAACCTTCCCCTCAAAAATAATGCATCAACCAGTCAGCCACTCACAAAGTACCAATCACTGTCCATGGTGCTGAAATGCCTTTTCGGATGCTTTTTATTGTTTTGTTTTTTTATTTTACTTTTGTTTTACTAGGCAAGTCAGTTAACAACATATTCTTATTTACAATGACAGCCTACCGGGAAACAGTGGGTTAACTGCCTTGTTCAGGGGACAGATTCTTACCTTGTCAGCACTGGGATTTGATCCAGCAACCTTTCGGTTACTGGCCCAACGCTTTACATACAGTATATGATAGGCTTTTAGTAGTGCCAGGGCATGTAGCCCATAGCACTTCAAAAATATTCAGACCGCTGGACTTTCTCCACATTTTGTTACGTTACAGCCTTATTCTAAAATAGATTAAATTGTATTTTTTCCACATCAATCTACACAAAATACCCCATAATGAGAAAAGCAATAACTGGTTGTTAGACATTTTTGCTAAAATATAAAAAATAACAAATAAACTGAAATATCACATTTATATAAGTATTCAGATCCTTTATTCAGTACTTTGTTGAAACACCTTTAGCAGCGATTACAGCATTGAGTCTTCTTGGGTGAGACTCTACAATCTTGGCACACCTGTATTTGGGAAGTTTCTCCAAATCTTCTCTGCAGATCCTCTCAAGCACTGTCAGGTTCGATGGGGAGCGCTGCTGCGGGTTCAAGTCCGGGCTCTGGCTGGGCCACTTAAGGACATTCAGAGACTTGTCCCGAAGCCACTCCTGCATTGTCTTGACTGTGTGCTTAGGGTGGTTTTCCTATTGGAAGGTGAACCTCCATCCCAGTCTGAGGACCTGAGCACTGTCGAGCAGTGCAAAGAGCTCTCTGTACTTTGCTCCGTTCATCTTTGCCTCAAACCTGACTAGTCTCCCAGTCCATGCCGTTGAAAAACATCCCCACAGCATGATGCTGCCACCACCATGCTTCATCGTAGGGATGGTGCCAGGTTTCCTCCAGATGTGACACTTGTGCTGCAGAGATGGCTGTCATTCTGGAAGATTCTCCCATCTCCACAAAGGAACTCTGGAGCTCTGTCAGTGACCATTGTGTTCTTGGTCACCTCCCTGACCAAGGCCGTTCTCCCTCCGTTCCCTCCGTTCTCCCTCGGTTGCTCCCTCGGTTGGAAATTCAAACATTGCATATTGTAACATTATTTTTTAATGCAAAAGCCTTCTAATCAGCTACTAATGTGACTAGAAAACATTGCATATGACTGCCAACTTTCCAGGACATAGACATGTCTTATATTGGCAGAACACTTAAATTCTTGTTAATCTAACTGCGGTGTCCTATTTACATTAGCTATTACAGAAAAAAATGCCATGTTATTGTTTGAGAATAGATCACAACAAAAAAACACTTTTATGACAGCAACTGGTTTGATACATTCACATCCGAAGGTAAATAATGTACTCTTGCTCTGAGATGTCTCACTGAGGGTCCCAGAGATACAATGCAGTGTAGTTTTGTTTGAAAAATATATATATATTCAAATGTAGGAACTGGGTTCTACAGTTTGACCCATCTGCTGTCTCTTGCTCCACACCCACAACATCCAGGCATCTAGATGTGTGAAGGTTGGTGTCTTTTCTGTAGTGAAGCTAATGATCCATCATGTATGGTATTCCTGGAAAGTGTGTAAACTAAAAAAGTTAGTTACGTACTTGAAAATGTATAATTTGACCAATTCTGCACTTTTGGGCAAACTCATGGCAGACTTGATGAAAAATATTGTGTAGTGAGGTAAGTCTTTTTTTGTTTTCTTTTTGTTCCATCATCTGGAAATGCAAGAGAAAGGACACAATGTATTATTGCAGTTTACGCACAATTTAGATTTTGGCCACAAGATGGCAGCAGTGTATGTGCAACGTTTTAGACTGATCCAATGAAACATTGCATTGCTATTCAAAATGTTTTATGAAGTCTGCCCAAATGTGGCTAATTGGTTTATTGATACATTTTCAAGTACATACAGTGGGGAGAACAAGTATTTGATACACTGCCGATTTTTCAGGTTTTCCTACATACAAAGTATGTAGAGGTCTGTAATTTTTATCATAGGTACACTTTAACTGTGAGAGACGGAATCTAAAACAAAAATCCAGAAAATCACATTGTATGATTTTTAAGTAATTCATTTGCATTTTATTGCATGACATAAGTATTTGATCACCTACCAACCAGTAAGAATTCTGGCTCTCACAGACCTGTTAGTTTTTCTTTAAAAAACCCTCCTGTTCTCCACCTGTATTAGCTGCACCTGTTTGAACTCATTACCTGTATAAAAGACACCTGTCCACACACTCAATCAAACAGACTTCAACCTCTCCACAATGGCCAAGACCAGAAAGCTGTGTAAGGACATCAGGGATGTAGACCTGCACAAGGCTGGGATGGACTACAGGACATTAGGAAAGCAGCTTGGTGAGAAGGCAACCACTGTTGGCGCAATTATTAGAAAGTGGAAGAAGTTCAAGATGACGGTAAATCACCCTCGGTCTGGGGCTCCATGCAAGATCTCACCTTGTGGGGCATCAATGATCATGAGGAAGGTGAGGGATCAGCCCAGAACTACACGGCAGGACCTGGTCAATGACCTGAAGAGAGCTGGGACCACAGTCTCAAAGAAAACCATTAGTAACACACTACGCCGTCATGGGTTAAAATCCTGCAGCGCACGCAAGGTCCCCCTGCTCAAGCCAGCGCATGTCCAGGCCCGTCTGAAGTTTTCCAATGACCATCTGGATGATCCAGGGGAGGAATGGGAGAAGATCATGTGGTCTGATGAGACAAAAATATAGCTTTTTAGTCTAAACTCCACTCGCCGTGTTTGGAGGAAGAAGAGGGATGAGTACAACCCCAAGAACACCATTCCAACCGTGAAGCATGGAGGTGGAAACATCATTCTTTGGGGATATTTTTCTGCAAAGAGGACAGGACGACTGCACCGTATTGAGGGGAGGATGGATGGGGCCATGTATCATGAGATCTTGGCCAACAACCTCCTTCCATCAGTAAGAGCATTGAAGATGGGTCATGGCTGGGTCTTCCAGCATGACAACGACCCGAAACACACAGCCAGGGCAACTAAGGAGTGGCTCCGTAAGAAGCATCTCAAGGTCCTGGAGTGGCCTAGCCAGTCCCCAGACCTGAACCCAATAGAAAATCTTTGGAGGGAGCAGAAAGTCCGTATTGCCCAGCGACAGCCCCGAAACTTGAAGGATCTGGAGAAGGTCTGTATGGAGGAGTGGGCCAAAATCCCTGCTGCAGTGTGTGCAAACCTGGTCAAGAACTACAGGAAACGTATGATCTCTGTAATTGGTTTCTTTGTACCAAATGTTAAGTTCTGCTTTTAAGTTACGTTCTCCCCAATTTCGTGGTATCCAATTGTTTAGTAGCTACTATCTTGTCTCATCGCTACAACTCCCGTACGGGCTCGGGAGAGACAAAGGTTGAAAGTCATGCATCCTCCAATACACAACCCAACCGAGCCGCACTGCTTCTTAACACAGCACGCATCCAACCCGGAAGCCAGCCGCACCAATGTGTCGGAGGAAACACCATGCACCTGGCAACCTTGGTTAGCTCGCACTGCGCCCGGCCTGCCACAGGAGTCGCTGGTACACGATGAGACAAGGATATCCATACCGGCCAACCCCTCCCTAACCCGGACGACGCTAGGCCAATTGTGCGTCACCCCACGGACCTCCCGGTCGCGGCCAGTTACAACAGAGCCTGGGGGCGAACCCAGAGTCTCTGGTGGCACAGCTGGCGCTGCAGTACAGCGCCCTTGACCACTACGCCACCCGGGAGGCCCTGTATCAAATACTTATGTCATGCAATAAAATGCTAATTAATTACTTAAAAATCATACAACAGGATTTTTCTGGATTTTTGTTTTAGATTCCGTCTCTCACAGTTGAAGTGTACATATGATAAAAATTACAGACCTCTACATGCTTTGTAAGTGGGAAAACCTGCAAAATCGGCAATGTCTCAAATACTTGTTCTTCCCACTGTATGTAAAATGTATGCATGCGTGACTGTAAGTCGCTTTAGATAAAAGCGTCTGCTAAATGGCATATTATAATTATACATATACTATTTATTGGAAAGGAACATCAAGCTCATCACCTTGCACTTTCACCACCCTGTGAAGTTCTTCATAATTTATTTCATCTGTAACCTAATAAACTGCATGCTTTCCCGATGAGTAGTAGTGGGAGGACCACAGAACATGTCATCACGTGACTCTAAGTTTACTTTGATATCATGGTTATTATATCAGTATTTGTGCATAAAAGTGTTTCTACTGACATTTCTCGCATAATTAATTGTACATATACATAAAGATGCCTCCTGGTCTCCTGTATTTTGTTTTGTCGACATGTGGAAGTTTACCAACAACGTTTTGGTTTCCATCAGGCCTGCCATGACATGTCTTATCCGACACGTACTTTACTTGCATAAAAAGGTTGAATGGAAACCTGTTTAGTGTCTCTTTTTCTCTTTCTTTCTCTTAGAAGAAAGTCTAACTGTGTCTGTGCTTGTCTCTCGCTTTTTTTCTTGGTAGAGGCCTGTAGTAGCTACAGTAAAACGAGCTTGTGTGCCCCCCTCTTGTGGATGCTGCGGGGGTGTCCGGTGCACCAGTGGACAGAGTAGTGTGTGGGGTTGGGGATGGAAAAGGCACGGGGAGGTCTGGGGAAGGCTAGAGCAGTGATTCTTAACTGATAGGTCGCGGGAGGTTTTGAATGGGTCTCCAGTGTCTGAGTAAAAAAACATGAATAATAATTATAATAATAATAT
>NC_048581.1:66168642-66208642 GCF_013265735.2 Oncorhynchus mykiss
TTCCCGTCTGTGCTATTCCTGACTGTGTTATTATTGACTCTGCTATTCCTGACTATTCCCGTCTGTGCTATTCCCGTCTGTGCTATTCCTGACTATTCCCGTCTGTGCTATTCCTGACTGTGTTATTATTGACTCTGCTATTCCTGACTATTCCTGTCTGTGCTATTCCCGTCTGTGCTATTCCCGTCTGTGCTATTCCTCTCTGTGCTATTCCCGTCTGTGCTATTCCTGACTATTCCTGTCTGTGCTATTCCTGACTATTCCTGTCTGTGCTATTCCTGTCTGTGCTATTCCTGTCTCTGCTATTCTTGACTATTCCTGTCTGTGCTATTCCTGTCTGTGCTATTCCTGTCTCTGCTATTCTTGACTATTCCTGTCTGTGCTATTCCTGTCTGTGCTATTCCCGTCTGTGCTATTCCCGTCTGTGCTATTCCTGTCTGTGCTATTCCCGTCTGTGCTATTCCTGACTATTCCTGTCTGTGCTATTCCTGACTATTCCTGTCTGTGCTATTCTTGTCTGTGCTATTCCTGACTATTCCTGTCTGTGCTATTCCCGTCTCTGCTATTCTTGACTATTCCTGTCTGTGCTATTCCCGTCTGTGCTATTCCCGTCTGTGCTATTCCTGTCTGTGCTATTCCCGTCTGTGCTATTCCTGACTGTGTTATTATTGACTCTGCTATTCCTGACTATTCCAGTCTGTGCTATTCCTGACTGTGCTATTCCTGACTGTGCTATTCCTGACTGTGTTATTATTGACTCTGCTATTCCTGACTATTCCTGTCTGTGCTATTCCCGTCTGTGCTATTCCTGACTGTGCTATTTCTGACTGTGTTATTATTGACTCTGCTATTCTTGACTATTCCTGTCTGTGCTATTCCTGTCTGTGCTATTCCTGACTGTGTTATTATTGACTCTGCTATTCCTGACTATTCCCGTCTGTGCTATTCCTGACTGTGTTATTATTGACTCTGCTATTCCTGACTGATTCCTGTCTGTGCTATTCCCGTCTATGCTATTCCTGACTATTCCCGTCTGTGCTATTCCTGACTATTCCCGTCTGTGCTATTCCTGACTGTGTTATTATTCACTCTGCTATTCCTGACTATTCCCGTCTGTGCTATTCCTGACTGTGTTATTATTGACTCTGCTATTCCTGACTATTCCCGTCTGTGCTATTCCCGTCTGTGCTATTCCTGTCTGTGCTATTCCCGTCTGTGCTATTCCTGACTATTCCTGTCTGTGCTATTCCTGACTATTCCTGTCTGTGCTATTCCTGTCTGTGCTATTCCTGTCTCTGCTATTCTTGACTATTCCTGTCTGTGCTATTCCCGTCTGTGCTATTCCTGACTGTGTTATTATTGACTCTGCTATTCCTGACTATTCCCGTCTGTGCTATTCCCGTCTGTGCTATTCCTGACTATTCCCGTCTGTGCTATTCCTGACTGTGTTATTATTGACTCTGCTATTCCTGACTATTCCTGTCTGTGCTATTCCCGTCTGTGCTATTCCCGTCTGTGCTATTCCTCTCTGTGCTATTCCCGTCTGTGCTATTCCTGACTATTCCTGTCTGTGCTATTCCTGACTATTCCTGTCTGTGCTATTCCTGTCTGTGCTATTCCTGTCTCTGCTATTCTTGACTATTCCTGTCTGTGCTATTCCTGTCTGTGCTATTCCTGTCTCTGCTATTCTTGACTATTCCTGTCTGTGCTATTCCTGTCTGTGCTATTCCCGTCTGTGCTATTCCCGTCTGTGCTATTCCTGTCTGTGCTATTCCCGTCTGTGCTATTCCTGACTATTCCTGTCTGTGCTATTCCTGACTATTCCTGTCTGTGCTATTCTTGTCTGTGCTATTCCTGACTATTCCTGTCTGTGCTATTCCCGTCTCTGCTATTCTTGACTATTCCTGTCTGTGCTATTCCCGTCTGTGCTATTCCCGTCTGTGCTATTCCTGTCTGTGCTATTCCCGTCTGTGCTATTCCTGACTGTGTTATTATTGACTCTGCTATTCCTGACTATTCCAGTCTGTGCTATTCCTGACTGTGCTATTCCTGACTGTGCTATTCCTGACTGTGTTATTATTGACTCTGCTATTCCTGACTATTCCTGTCTGTGCTATTCCCGTCTGTGCTATTCCTGACTGTGCTATTTCTGACTGTGCTATTCCTGTCTCTGCTATTCTTGACTATTCCTGACTGTGCTATTCCTGTCTGTGCTATTCCCGTCTGTGCTATTCCCGTCTGTGCTATTCCTGTCTGTGCTATTCCCGTCTGTGCTATTCCTGACTATTCCTGTCTGTGCTATTCCTGACTATTCCTGTCTGTGCTATTCTTGTCTGTGCTATTCCTGACTATTCCTGTCTGTGCTATTCCCGTCTCTGCTATTCTTGACTATTCCTGTCTGTGCTATTCCCGTCTGTGCTATTCCCGTCTGTGCTATTCCTGTCTGTGCTATTCCCGTCTGTGCTATTCCTGACTGTGTTATTATTGACTCTGCTATTCCTGACTATTCCAGTCTGTGCTATTCCTGACTGTGCTATTCCTGACTGTGCTATTCCTGACTGTGTTATTATTGACTCTGCTATTCCTGACTATTCCTGTCTGTGCTATTCCCGTCTGTGCTATTCCTGACTGTGCTATTTCTGACTGTGTTATTATTGACTCTGCTATTCTTGACTATTCCTGTCTGTGCTATTCCTGTCTGTGCTATTCCTGACTGTGTTATTATTGACTCTGCTATTCCTGACTATTCCCGTCTGTGCTATTCCTGACTGTGTTATTATTGACTCTGCTATTCCTGACTGATTCCTGTCTGTGCTATTCCCGTCTATGCTATTCCTGACTATTCCCGTCTGTGCTATTCCTGACTATTCCCGTCTGTGCTATTCCTGACTGTGTTATTATTCACTCTGCTATTCCTGACTATTCCCGTCTGTGCTATTCCTGACTGTGTTATTATTGACTCTGCTATTCCTGACTATTCCCGTCTGTGCTATTCCCGTCTGTGCTATTCCTGTCTGTGCTATTCCCGTCTGTGCTATTCCCGTCTGTGCTATTCCTGTCTGTGCTATTCCCGTCTGTGCTATTCCTGACTATTCCTGTCTGTGCTATTCCTGACTATTCCTGTCTGTGCTATTCCTGTCTGTGCTATTCCTGTCTCTGCTATTCTTGACTATTCCTGTCTGTGCTATTCCTGTCTGTGCTATTCCTGTCTCTGCTATTCTTGACTATTCCTGTCTGTGCTATTCCTGTCTGTGCTATTCCCGTCTGTGCTATTCCCGTCTGTGCTATTCCTGTCTGTGCTATTCCCGTCTGTGCTATTCCTGACTATTCCTGTCTGTGCTATTCCTGACTATTCCTGTCTGTGCTATTCTTGTCTGTGCTATTCCTGACTATTCCTGTCTGTGCTATTCCCGTCTCTGCTATTCTTGACTATTCCTGTCTGTGCTATTCCCGTCTGTGCTATTCCCGTCTGTGCTATTCCTGTCTGTGCTATTCCCGTCTGTGCTATTCCTGACTATTCCTGTCTGTGCTATTCCTGACTATTCCTGTCTGTGCTATTCCTGTCTGTGCTATTCCTGACTATTCCTGTCTGTGCTATTCCCGTCTCTGCTATTCCTGACTATTCCTGTCTGTGCTATTCCCGTCTCTGCTATTCCTGACTATTCCTGTCTGTGCTATTCCCGTCTCTGCTATTCTTGACTATTCCTGTCTGTGCTATTCCCGTCTCTGCTATTCCTGACTATTCCCGTCTGTGCTATTCCTGTCTGTGCTATTCCTGACTATTCCCGTCTGTGCTATTCCTGTCTGTGCTATTCCTGACTATTCCCGTCTGTGCTATTCCTGTCTGTGCTATTCCTGACTATTCCCGTCTGTGCTATTCCTGTCTGTGTTATTCCCGTCTGGGCTATTCCCGTCTCTGCTATTCCTGACTATTCCCGTCTGTGCTATTCCTGTCTGTGCTATTCCCGTCTCTGCTATTCCTGACATCATTAACTGCACACTCTCTGAAAGACATCCACAAAATAATTTGGTCTCTTTTGTTAGGATCAGCAATTTTACATAATCAGTTGTCAAACAGGGAGTTCATGTGTGTGTTGTCTTCCAGTAAATGATTATTCAGACAAAATAAACTTACTAACCTAATCTCCCCTAATTTCCCCTCCCCTAATCTCCCCTAATTTCCTCTTTCTTCCCTTCTCTCTCTCTCTCTCTGTGGTTTCAGGTTGTGACATCACAGTACCTCTCTAATCACAGTGTGGAGCAGACAGCCTGTAAAACATGGAAGGGACTGACAGCTAGGCTCAACACACACTCTCATCTCCTCTCTCTCTCACACACACACACACACACACACACACACACACACACACACACACACACACACACACACACACACACACACACACACACACACACACACACACACACACACACACACACACACACACACACACACACACACACACACATACACACACACACCTTTCTCCTACGCCTATCCTACTTTCTTCCCATTCCACTGTAGCCATGGTTTCATGCCTGTGTTACACAGTAACCCCAAACACACAGGGAGGGGGAGAGGGGGGATGTCAATCATTGTTTGATCCGCCCTAATCCACAGGTAAGACAGGAGCTTTACCGCTGACGGAATACTGTAGCTGTTGAGGCAGGGCAACACAGACACACACACGCATACACACACAAAATTCCAAATACATGCACTCACAGAAATTGTACACCAAATACACCTTTCTCTGATTACATCCAATAAGCTGTCTGTGGTTACCACGGACAATGAGGCAAGGAGATAGGGAGTGTGTTGTTGTGTTCCAGGCTGATATCTCAGAAGACATATACATGTACAGGTAATTTACAAAATAAAGGAAACACCAACATAATGTGTCTTAGTAGGATGTTGGGCCACCATGAGCCACCTGTAAACACACTCACACACACGCACACACACCCTTTAAACTCCCTATGCTCCTTTGAGCTCTCGTTCTCTATGGACGACTTGAGTAAGACATTTAAGCATGTTAACCCTTGCAAGGCTGCCGGCCCGGACGTCATCCCTAGCCGCGTCCTCAGAGCATGCACAGACAAGCTGGCTGGAGTGTTTACGGACATAGTCAATCTCTCCCTATCCCAGTCTGCTGTCCCCACTTGCTTCAAGAGGTCCACCAAGGTTCCTGTACCCAAGAAAGTGAAGGTGACTGAACTTAATGACTATCGCCCCATAGCACTCACTTCTGTCATCATGAAGTGCTTTGAGAGGCTAGTTATGGATTATATCCCCTCCACCCTACCTGACACCCTAGACCCACTGCAATTTGCATACAGACCCAATAGATCCAAGGCTGATGCAATCACACTGCACACTACCCTATCCCATCTGGACAAAAGGAATACCTATGTAAGAATGCTGTTCATTGACATCAGTTCAGCCTTCAACCACATAGCACCCTCCAAGCTCATCATTAAACTTGGTGCCCAGGGTCTGAGCCCTCCTGTGCAACTGGGTCCTGTACTTCCTGACGGGTCGCCCCCAGGTGGAGTATGTAGGCAACAACATCTCCAACATGCTAATTCTCAACACAGGGGCCCCACAAGGGTGTGTGCTCAGCCTCCTCCTGCACTCCCTGTTCACCCATGACTGCATGGCCACGCATGCCTCCAACTCAATCATCAAGGACGTTAGCCACCCGAGCCACGGCCTGTTCACCCCACTATCATCTAGAAGGCAAGCTCAGTACAACTGTATCAAAGCTGGGATCGAGACACTGATAAACAGCTTCTGTCTTAGACTGTTAAATAGTCATCACTAGCTGGCCTCCACCCAGTACCCTGCCCTGAACATAGTCATTGTCACTAGTCGGGTACCACCTGGTTACTCAGCCCTGCTCCTTAGAGGCTGCTGCCCTATGTAAATAGACATGGAACACTGGCCACTTTAATAATGTTTGCGTACTGTTTTACAAATTTTGTATGTATATAATGTATTCTAGTCAAGGCCATTCTATTCCATTACCATTCTATTCCATTACTGCTGTATGCATGCTATTCTATCCTACGTATTCTACAGATATACTATATATTCTATATATTCTATCCACATAGTCTCCATAATATCTACACATCACAAACATCACATCACATTCCGACATTGCTCTTCCAAATATTTCTATATTTCTATATTTCTTAATTCCATTCATTAACTTTTAGATTTGTGTGTATTGTTGTGTATTGTTAGATATTAGTGCACTTGGAGCTAGGAACACAAGCAAAACATGTGTATGCGGCCAATAAAATGTTATTTAAATTTATTTGAGACACCTCTTTCAAAGTCACTGAGATGTCTTCCTTCTTCTAGCCATGGTAGCCAAAATAATGGTCAACTGGGAATTTTTATACATCACCCTAAGCATGATGGGATGTTAATTCCTTAATTAACTCAGGGACCTGACCTACGTGGAAGCACCTGCTTTCAAAATACTGTGTAACCTTCATTTACTCACGTGTTTTCTTTATTTTGGCAGTTACATGTATTTTGCGATCTGGCCGTGGACCCCCTGCAGTACACTTTGAGAACCCCTGCTCTAGCCATAGAGGACCTCCATTTATGTCTATAGTGGAAAACAGGGTGGATTGTTTAGCCCTGTCCAAGGTCATTACAGTTCTGAGCCACATCTGGGGCCTCTACTGGTCAGATTCCAGCCATTGTATACACTACAGTACTATTCTGAGTTAGATTCTCTCTCATACAGACACACACACAAACACACACAAACACACACAGACGCAAGGCACTCCAGCTGGTGGTAAAGACGGTCGAGTACATCACTGGGACCGTGCTCCCACCCATCCAGGACATCTACCCAAAATGGTGCCTAAAGCAGGTAGTACCAGTGACTCGCTCAATATGGAAGTGGTCGGATGACACGGATGCTACACTACAGGACTGTTTTGCTAGCACAGACTGGAGTATGTTCCGGGATTCATCCAATGGCATTGAGGAGTATACCACCTCATTCACTGGCTTCATCAATTAGTGCATCGATGACATCATCCACACAGTGACCGTACGTACATGTCCCAACCAGAAGCCAAGGCAACATTACAGCATTACAGGCAACATCCTCACCGAGCTAAAGACTAGAGCTTCTGCTTTCAAGGAGCAGGACACTAATCCAGACGCTTAAAATAAATCCAGCTATGCCCTCAGTTGAACCATCAAACAGGCAAAGCATCAATACAGGACTAAGATTGAATTCTGCACTGCCTCTGATGATCGTCGAATGTAGCAGGGCTTGCAAACTATTACAGACTACAAAGGGAAACCCAGCTGTGAGTTGCCCAGTGACGCGAGCTCACCAGACAAGCTAAATGCCTTTTGTGCTTGCTTCGAGGCAAGCAACACTGAAGCATGCATGAGAGCACCAGCTGTTCCGGACGACTGTGTGATCACGCTCATGCCAGAAACCCTAGATCCACTCCAATTCGCCCCAACAGATCCACAGATGACGCAATCTCAATCGCACACCACCTGGACAAAAGGAACACCTATGTGAGAATGCTGTTCATTGACTACAGCTCAGTGTTCAACACCATAGTGCCCACAAAGCTCATCACTAAGCTAAGGACCCTGGGACTAAACACATCCCTCTGCAACTGGATCCTGGACTTCCTGACAGGCCGCCCCCAGCTGGTAAGGGTAGGCAACATCACATCTACCACGCTGATCCTCAACACTAGGGCCCCTCAGGGGTGCGTGCTTATTCCCCTCCTGTACTCCCTGTTCACCCACGACTGCGTGGCCAAGCACAACTCCAACACCATCATTAAGTTTGCTGACGACACAACAGTGGTAGGCCTGATCACTGACAATGATGAGACAGCCTATAGGGAGGAGGTCAGAGACTTGGCAGTGTCTTGCCAGGACAATAACCTCTCCCTCAATGTGAGCAAGACAAAGGAGTTGACCTCAGCTAACCTGTACTCGCTTACATTGACTCGGTATGGCCCAGTTATGTAATTTTCTTGTGTTACTTTATTTGTAATTTTTTTTACTTGAGTTTATTTAGTAAATATTTTCTTAACTCTATTTCTTGAACTGCATTTCACGGTAAGGTCTACACCTATTGTTTTTGGCGCATGTGACAAATTCAATTTTATTTGATTTTAAGGAAGGCCAGCAGCATCATCAAGCACCCCATACACCACAGCCACGAGCTGTTCACTGCCTTACCGCCAGGCAGACGATATTGGAGCATGAGGTCTGATACTAAAAGGCTCAGAGACAGTTCCTATCTACAAACCATCAGACTTCTGAACACTTGAACTGGACTGACCACCTGCTCTGATACTCCCCATCTTAGCACATATGCACCCCCCCCCCCCCCCACACACACACACACACACACACACACACACACACACACACACACACACACACACACACACACATACATTCATGCTACACACACACAACTGTTGACTCTTATTATTATTGTTAAATACTGCACTATTTAAACACTTGCACCCCAATCCCCCTTTCTCCAAAACATGTGTAAATATTGGACAATAAATGGTGCCTTCCTGTATTATACTGATGCTAAAATGTTTATTCTATTCTACTGAGACATTTACTTTATGTTTGTATTCTTATCTTTTATTATTTCTTATTGTTGTTGCATTGTCAATAAGGAACCTGCAAGTAAGCATTCAGTTGGATGGTGTATACCATGTGTAAAACGTGACATTGGAGACACGCAGACACAGTGCACGCTGCTTAAAGTAAGAGAATAATGTGAAATTGGAAAATGAGAGGGGCCTTTATCATTAAGGAGCACAGTTGGATTTCTCTTGTGAACACCGGCAACTGGAAATAAATAAGCTGTAATAAAATAAAACATCTTCAATGTATTTCTTTCAAGAAGCTTGAAAGGAGCCTAATCATGGAATGTTTTGTTATTTATGAGTTATATTCTGAGCCCTCTTGCTAAACTTTATGGAAGAGCTATTTAGGTATTCAAATCATGGTTTTGATGCAGGAGAGAAAAGACCAGTGCATCTCAAGGTTAGGGGATTGTAACTGGAGTGTTGTGTGTCCTTCAGTGTCCAGTCCCTGTATTCTGTCTAGTGCCTGAAGAAAAATGGTATTGGTACTTAAAAGATTGTGTGCATGTGTGTCCGTGTGTGTATTTAGGAAAAACAACTTCAATGGCAGCTGCTGTGCTTGCTTCACACAAAAGGACACAGCCTTTGAAATACAAAAGCACTCTGTATCACATTATCCTTTATGCACAGTAAACATGACAAAAATATTTGCCATCCCAAAGTTACAAAGGACAGTGTAACATTCAGCTGCAGATACACCAGTTTTAACATTGAATAGTGTTTAAAGCTTCAGGAATTCTAACAATTATGTTTTTCACATTTATAAAACTGTAGATTATTTACCATTGGTGTCATTTCTAGGGAAAAAAACAATAATTTCTACATTTGTAGTGTAGCGCTGGAATGTAAAATAACTTTTCAGAGGGCTCCATGTACTGGCGGAAGACAGAAGAAAAGAAAACAGAAGTTACAACTTGTATTTTATTATATTATAATTAATTAACCCTTATTTTACCAGGTAAATTGACTGAGGCAGTTTCTCATTTACAGTTTCTTAAAATTGCTGACAAGCTTTTACCTGTACTTAGATACTTTTTCTAAACTCTTACCACAGCAACACACCTACAGTACATCACACAATTAGCCAAATTGTTCATTTTCTGCTCAAAACCATTAAATATCAACTCTACATTTCAAACTCGCGTAGGTGAGTAGGGGGGAGGAAAGGTGAGTAGGGGGGAGGAAACGCGAGTAGGGGGGAGGAAAGGTGAGAACGGGGGAGGAAACGCGAGCAGGGGGGAAGGAAACGCGAGCAGGGGGGAGGAAACACGAGTAGGGGAGGAGGAAACGCGAGCAGGGGGGAGGAAACACGAGTAGGGGAGGAGGAAACGCGAGTAGGGGGGAGGAAAGGTGAGTAGGGGGGAGGAAAGGCGAGTAGGGGGGAGGAAAGGTGAGTAGGGGGAGGAAAGGTGAGTAGGGGGGAGGAAAGGTGAGTAGGGGGGGAGGAAACGCGAGCAGGGAGGGAGGAAAGGTGAGTAGGGAGAGGAAACGCGAGTAGGGGGGGAGGAACGCGAGTGGGGGGGAGGAAACGCGAGTAGGGGGGAGGAAACACGAGTAGGGGAGGAGGAAACGCGAGCAGGGGGGAGGAAGCATGAGTAGGGGAGGAGGAAACGCGAGTAGGGGTGGAGGAATGCGAGTAGGGGGGAGGAACGCGAGTAGGGGGGGAGGAAACGCGAGTAGGGGGGGAGGAACGCGAGTAGGGGGGAGGAACGCGAATAAGGGGGTAGGAAACGAGAGTAGGTTTGGGAGGAACGCGAGTAGGGGGGAGGAACGCGAGTATGGGGGGAGAAAACGCGAGTAGGGGGGGAGGAAACGCGAGTAGGGGGGAGGAACGCGAATGGGGGGGAGGAACGTGAGTAGGGGGGAGGAAAGGTGAGAACGGGGGAGGAAACGCGAGCAGGGGGGAAGGAAACGCGAGCAGGGGGGAGGAAACACGAGTAGGGGAGGAGGAAACGCGAGCAGGGGGGAGGAAACACGAGTAGGGGAGGAGGAAATGCGAGTAGGGTGGAGGAAAGGTGAGTAGGGGGGAGGAAAGGTGAGTAGGGGGGAGGAAAGGCGAGTAGGGGGGAGGAAAGGTGAGTAGGGGGGAGGAAAGGTGAGTAGGGGGGAGGAAACGCGAGCAGGGAGGGAGGAAAGGTGAGTAGGGGGAGGAAACACGAGTAGGGGGGGAGGAACGCGAGTAGGGGGGAGGAAACGCGAGTAGGGGGGAGGAAACACGAGTAGGGGAGGAGGAAACGCGAGCAGGGGGGAGGAACCATGAGTAGGGGAGGAGGAAACGCGAGTAGGGGGGGAGGAACGCGAGTAGGGGGGAGGAACGCAAGTAGGGGGGAGGAAACGCGAGTAGGGGGGGAGGAACGCGAGTAGGGGGGAGGAACGCGAGTAGGGGGGTAGGAAACGCGAGTAGGTTTGGGAGGAACGCGAGTAGGGGGGAGGAACGCGAGTATGGGGGGAGGAAACTCGAGTAGGGGGGGAGAAACGCGAGTAGGGGGGGAGGAACGCGAGTAGGGGGGAAGAACGCGAGTAGGGGTGGAGGAAACGCGAGTAGGGGGGGAGGAACGCGAGTAGGGGGGAGGAACGTGAGTATGGGGGGAGGAAACGCGAGTAGGGTGGGAGGAACGCGAGTAGGGGTGGAGGAAAAGGGAAACCGTTCTTGGATGGGTTGCAAAACAGATTGTAATTACATGTGAATGGTGGAATGCTACATTGTCCCATGCAATCCCAAATGTCCTCATGTCCTCCCAGCTGTTCCCTTTCTGCTTCTGGCACCAACTATTGGTGGAGGTCATCTAAAAACAAAAGAAGGCGCTTAGTGTTGTTGGGATCAATCTGGCATTTCTGCAGGACCAAACCAGCACTCCAGATTGCAGAACACATTGTGATATTTGCTCCTCTCTGACCTGGCACATCAACGATGGCCCTTTTCCTGATAACGTTTCTTCCCCGCTGACGTGTTTTTGGCAGGTTAAACTCTGCCTTGTCTACAGAAATTATTTAATGAGGGGTCTGTTTAGCCTCCAAATCAATGACTCTGAAAGACATCTGTTTCATTGGAACTCCGTGTTTGGTCAGAGTCCGAGCCATGGTAGTCAAGCTGATGCTTTCCACACTGTGAAATACCAGGTTGTCCTCATCAATTCTGGTCTGAATTTCTCTCAGTTTTATTGCATTGTCAGCAATGACCAATCCTACAATGGCATGCTCTTGGTCTTCACTGATTAGCTTTCCTCTTCCCCCAGAGGGAGGAAGACTTTGCGTCCTTTAGAGGAACAAATATGCAAAGTATGTATTTGCATTGGGACAGGTGGCCTACAGTCACTGTGGGACATAGCAACAGTAATGATAGAAGAAGCCCTTGTGAAATGCATTACTTACCTTTTGGTTTGTTGAAAATTCAGGATAATGGAAGCCACGGTTGACCGTCTGAGATTAGGCTGGACTCTTTCACCTGTCTCTCTCAGTGATAGACCATGGTATTAGGCTGGACTCTTTCAGCTGTCTCTCTCAGTGATAGACCATGGTATAAGGCTGGACTCTTTAACCAGCCTCTCTCAGTGATAGACCATGGTATTAGGCTGGACTCCCTAACCAGCCTCTCAGTGATAGACCATGGTATAAGGCTGGACTCTTTAACCAGCCTCTCTCAGTGATATACCATTGGTATTAGGCTAGACTCTTTAACCAGCCTCTCTCAGTGATAGACCATGGTATTAGGCTGGACTCTTTAACCAGCCTCTCTGTGATAGACCATGGTATAATGCTGGACTCTTTAACCAGCCTCTCTCAGTGATAGACCATGGTATTAGGCTGGACTCTTTAACCAGCCTCTCAGGGATAGACCATTGGTATTAGGCTGGACTCTTTCACCAGCCTCTCTCGGTGATAGACCATGGTATTAGGCTGGACTCTTTAACCAGCCTCTCTCAGTGATAGACCATGGTATTAGGCTGGACTCTTTCACCAGCCTCTCTCAGTGATAGACCATGGTATTAGGCTGGACTCTTTCACCAGCCTCTCTCAGTGATAGACCATGGTATTAGGCTGGACTCTTTCACCAGCCTCTCTCAGTGATAGACCATGGTTTATCACATGGTCTATGATGGTGGCTCTTATTTCATCAGTGACAACAGCTCTTACTCTCCTTACTCTTACTCTCCTTTGAACACCACCACACATTCTTACTCCTCTCCCCCTACCTCTCCTTCTTCCTTGTCCTTGTCCAACTACTCCTCTGCCTGGTCCAACTACTCCTCTCCCTGGTCCAACTACTCCTCTCCCTGGTCCAACTACTCCTCTCCCTGGTCCAACTACTCCTCTGCCTGGCACAACTACTCCTCTCCCTGGTCCAACTACTCCTCTGCCTTGTCCAACTACTCCTCTCCCTGGTCCAACTACTCCTCTGCCTGGTCCAGCTACTCCTCTCCCTTGTCCAGACAATTTTTTCTCTCTTTGCTCCTCTATGCTGCTCTGTATCCACATTGAACAAAATCAATCCAAGAGTCCCATTTTTACTGTGTATGCCCATGTAATTGAAAGATCTTCAACACCTGGCTATGTCTCCGATTGAGATTGGAATCAGCTGTGGTTGGTCCGTTTTACAGAACTTACATAAAATCAGCTATTTCTCAATGTTTCAATGATCTGTTCATTCAAAGATGCTTATCAGCTGTTTCGATATAGCTTTTGACCGGCTCTTCTTGCAGAAGTAGAGGCGTTAAACTATATTTGAGGTTTTGAACATTAGGTCTTCGTTTCTGGTATGCTGTGTGCAAGCATTTGTAAATAAGACGAGAAGGATTCATAATTTTGGTATTGGGTAAGCTTGTATGTAAAGAAAATTTAAGCATTTCAGAAACGTGTTGACTGCATATTCTGTGAAAACAACATGAATTGTGTTAATGGTATGGTCCACAACAGAAGGATATTGTGCTGATTGTGTTTAGAGTTTTGAAAATATGATTACAGATTGGACAAAAGGATGTTAGTGATTGTAAAAAACTGTAAAGCACTAGGGCAGAGTTGGAGAGGAGAGGAGACGAGAGGGGAGGAGATGATAGGAGTCAAGAGGGATAAACAGGTGGCTGTGGAAGTATGAGTATATCCAGGTCGACTCTTTTGGCAGGATCCCAGGGGTTAACATCAGGGGGCCATGGGATTTTTCATTACCACTGACAGTCACGACTGGACATAGAAGAGGGACAGTTTAAGTGACGCTCAAAGAGGACAGCATGTGTGATCAACAGAGAAAGGATATACAGTGACTTCAGAAAGTATTCCTACCCCTTTAATTATTCCACATTTTGTTGTGTTACAGCCTAAATTCAAAATGGACTGAACAGACCCCGGAGTGCTGAAGTACCCATGTAACCGGTTGTTGATGTGTGCAGAGGGTCCCTGGTTCGAGCCCAGGTTAGGGCGAGGAGAGGGACGGAAGCTATACTGTTACACGTAGCGCATAAAAATAATCTGTTCTTGGTTGTAACACTCACTACTGAGTTCCAAACTGACTCTGGAAGCAACGTCAGCACAAGAACTGTTTGTCGGGAGATTCATGAAATGGGTTTCCATGGCCGAGCAGCCGCACACACGGCGAAGATCACCATGTGCAATGCCAAGTGATGTCTGGAGTGGTGTAAAGCTCACCACCATTGGACTGGAGCAGAGGAAACAAGTTCTCTGGAGTGATGAATCCCGCGTCACCATCTGGCAGTCCGACGAATATGGGTTTGGTGGATGCCAGGAGAACGCTACCTGCCCCAACGCATAGTCCCAACTGTAATGTTTGGTGGATGAAGAATAATGGTTTGTGGCTGTTTTTCATGTTTTGGGCTAGACCCCTGAAGGGAAATCTTAACGCTACAGCATACAATGACATTCTAGACAATTCTGGCCTTCCAACTTTGTGGCAAAAGTTTGGGGAAGGCCGTTTCCTGTTCAGCATGAATATGCCCCGTGCACAAAGCGAGGTCCATACAGAAATGGTTTGTCGAGATCAGTGTGGAAGAACTTTACCGGCCTACACAGAGTCCTAACCACAACCCCATCAAACACCTTTTGGATGAATTGGAATGTCGACTGCGAGCCACCCCTAATCGCCCAACATCAGTGCCCGACCTCACTAATTCTCTTGTGGTTGAATGGAAGCAAGTCCTCGCAGCAATGTCTCAACATAGTGTAAAGCCTTCCCAGAAGTGTGGAGGCTGTTATAGCAGCAAAGAGAAGACCAACTCCATATTAATGCCCATGATTTTGGAATGAGATGTTCAACGAGTAGGTGTCCACATACTTTTGCTCATGTAGTGTATGTGTGGGGATACAGAGATGAGATGAGTTATCCAAAAAGAGTTGTAAACAATATTATTGCACATAGTGAGTTCATGCAACGTATAAAAAAAATATATATATATATATAATAATGTAACCTTTATTTAACTAGGCAAGTCAGTTAAGAACCAATTCTTATTTACAATGATGGCCTACCCCAGCCAAACCCGGACGATGCTGGGCCAATTGTGCGCCGCCATATGGGACTCCCAATCGCAGCCAGATGTGATACAGCCTGGATCCGAACCAGGGACTGTAGTGACGCCTCTTGTAGTGACGCCTCTTGTACTGAGATGCAGTGCCTTAGACCACTGCTTGTTAAGGAATTTCTTACTCTTGAACTTATTTAGGCTTGCCATAACAAAGGGGTTGAATTCTTATTGACTCAAGACATTTCAGATTTTAATTTCTATTTAGTTTGTGAAAAAAACAAAAACATAATTCCACTTAGACATGGGGTATTGTGTGGGGTATTGTGTGTAGGTATTGTGTGTATTGTATTGTGTGTAGGCCAGTGACAAAACATCTCAATTGAAACCATTTTATATTCAGGCTGTAACACAACAAAATGTGGAAATTGTCAAGTGGTGTGAATACTTTCTGAAGGCACTGTGGTGTCAGCGGCAGTTGGGAAGTGGCCTCTTTCACTGTCGCCCAAACGGTCCAATGGGCAAGCAATAGGAAGCAAGAGGGGCAGGGCCATCCATGTGTGTGTGTAAAAGACAGGTTGATATACCGCACTGCCTCCCGGGGGAGGGGGGTGACAGTAACTCACAGGCAACCTGATCAACGAACAATAAATCTAAAGGAGACGTCCCAAGCCTGCTTTCTGACACACACACACAAACACACACACACACGCATGCACACACACACACAGCAGGTCATTATATCATCCCTTGTGTCCCTCTCTCACATCATCCTTCCATTACAGAATAATGGGCCGTGGAGAGGAGTAGGGTTTCCCTGTGGGGCTCAATACACCATTATTTATTACAGACAACAGAGAAGCACAGCACCTCACTACCCTTACTGCAACCTGTCCCTGTCACTCTCTACAGCAGGATAGGAGAGGAGAGGAGAGGAGAGGAGAGGAGAGGAGAGGAGAGGAGAGGAGAGGAGAGAAGGGGAGGGGAGGGGAGGGGAGGGGAGGGTGTGTCTATAAAGTGTATTCCTGGTTCTGTAAACTCACAGTGTTTTTTCTACGTGACAAAGACATACGTCACACTCGTAACACAGAGGGGTAAAGTACATCATGTACATGCTGCACGACACGTGACAACACGCTATAATTCACCACTTTAAGTCCACATTTCCATTTTGTCATATCTGAGCGCCGGTCATGCTGTTGAACAAAGTTTGACACAATTAAAATTCAAATGCAATGTGGTAGAGGTGGTGTGTTTTGCACCAAATATATCCTCTATCATTTCTTATGATCGACAAAAACTTTTGAACATCAGATCAGCAATTACTAACCTCAATTCCAGCTTCAACTTTTAATAATCTGCCAAGGGCTCTTTGTGTAATTCCGATCCAATTTCTGGGCTACCGAAGAGGAAGGAGAAGGGGTCCTGTCGAGATTAAGGAGAATGGAAAACCGGCCACCTCTTCCCACCATTCCATGGAGAGATGATGGATGACCTCCGACTGCGAATTTGCTATCATCGCGACATCAAAGTCATTTTCAACCTCTCCTTGTCCCAGTCTGTAATCCCCACATGTCTCAAGCTGACCTCCATCATTCATGTTCCCAAACTCTAAGGCTATCTGCCACAATGACTACTCACAGTCTTGTTATTTTTATTTTTTTATTTTTTTATTTCACCTTTATTTAACCAGGTAGGCTAGTTGAGAACAAGTTCCCATTTACAACTGCGACCTGGCCAAGATAAAGCAAGAGATACACATGGAATAAACAAGGGTACAGTCAACAACACAATAGAGAAAAAAAGAAAGTCTATATACAGTGTATGAAAATGGCGTGAGGAGGTAAGGCAATAAATAGGCCATAGTAGCGAAGTAATTACAATTTAGCAGATTAACACTGGAGTGATAGATGAGCAGATGATGACATTCAAGTAGAAATACTGGTGTACAAAAGAGCAGAAAAGTATGTAAAAACATTATGGGGATGAGGTAGGTAGATTGGGTGGACTATTTACAGATGGGCTATGTACAGCTGCAGTGATTGGATAGCTGCTCAGATAGCTGATGTTTAAAGTTAGTGAGGGAAATATAAATCTCCAGCTTCAGCGATTTTTGCAATTCGTTCCAGTTATTGGCAGCAAAGAACTGTAAGGAAAGGCGGCCAAAGAGGTGTTGGCTTTGGGGATGACCAGTGAAATATACCTGTTGGAACGTGTGCTACGGGTGGGTGTTGTTATCGTGACCAGTGAGCTGAGATAAGGCGGAGCTTTACCTAGCATAGACTTATAGATGACCTGGAGCCAGTGGGTCTGGCGACGAATATGAAGCGAGGGCCAGCCGACTAGAGCATACAGCTCACAGTGGTGGGTGGTGTAAGGGGCTTTGGTGACGGATGGCACTGTGATAGACTGCATCCAATTTGCTGAGTAGAGTTTTAGATGCTATTTTGTAAATTACATCGCCAAAGTCGAGGATCGGAAGGATAGTCAGTTTTACAAGGGTATGTTCAGCAACATAAGTGAAGGAGGCTTTGTTGCGAAATAGGAAGCCGATTCTAGATTTAATTTTGTATTGTAGATGTTTAATATGAGTCTGGAAGGAAAGTTTACAGTCTAGCCGGACACCTAGATATTTGTAGTTGTCCACATATTTTAAGTCAGAACCGTCCAGAGTACTGATGCTAGTCGGGCGGGCAGGTGTGGGCAGCGAACGGTTGAAAAGCATGCATTTGGTTTTTACTAGCGTTTAAGAGCAGTTGGAGGCCACGGAAGGAGTGTTGTATGGCATTGAAGCTCGTTTGGAGGTTAGTTAACACAGTGTCTAAAGACGGGCCAGATGTATACAGATGTCATCTGCGTAGAGGTGGATCAGGGAATCACCCGCAGTAAGAGCGACATCATTGATGTATACAGAGAAAAGAGTCGGCCCGAGAATTGAACCCTGTTCAATTGGCAGTTATGATATCGTTTAGTACCTTGAGGGTGGCTGAGGTGCACCCGTGACCAGCTCTGAAACCGGCTTGCACAGTGGAGAAGGTACGGTGGGATTCAAAATGGTCAGTGATCTGTTTATTAATTTGGCTTTCGAAGACTTTAGAAGGGCAGGGCAGGATGGATACAGGTCTATAACAGTTTGGGTCTAGAGTGTCTCCCCCTTTGAAGAGGGGGATGACCGTGGCAGCTTTCCGATCTTTAGGGATCTCGGATGATACGAAAGAAAGGTTGAACAGACTGGTAATAGGGGTAGCAACAATGGAGGTGGATCATTTTAGAAAGAGAGGGTCCAGATTGTCTAGCCTGGCTGATTTGTACGGGTCCAGATTTTGCAGCTCTTTCAGAACATCTGCCTATCTGGATTTGGGTGAAGGAGAAGCTTGGGCAAGTAGCTGCCGGGGGTGCGGAGCTGTTGGCCGGGGTTGGGGTAGCCAGAAGGAAAGCTTGGCCAGCTACAGAGAAATGCTTATTTAAATTCTCGATTATCGTGGATTTATCGGTGGTGACAGTGTTACCCAGCCTCAGTGCAGTGGGCAGCTGGGAGGAGGTGCTCTTATTCTCCATGGACTTTACAGTGTCCCAAAACTTTTGGGAGTTAGAGCTACAGGATGCAAATTTCTGTTTGAAAAAGCTAGTCTTTACTTTCCTGACTGACTGTGTGTATTGGTTCCTGACTTCCCTGAAAAGTTGCATATCGCGGGACTATTTGATGCTAGTGCGGTCCGCCACAGGATGTTTTTGTACTGGTCGAGGGCAGTCAGGTCAGGAGTGAACCAAGGGCTATGTCTGTTCTTAGTTCTACATTTTTTGAAAGAGTTATTCTTATTTTGATGGTGAGGAAAGCACTTTTAAAGAACGACCAGGCATCCTTGACTGACTTTATAATTTGCGTCATTGAGGGCATCTAGCTTAGATTGTAGGACTGCCGGGGTGTTAAGCATATCCCAGTTTAGGTCACCTAACAGAACAAACTCTAAAGATAGATGGGGGGCAATCAATTCACATATTGTGTTCAGGGCACAGCTGGGAGCTGAGGGGGGTCTATAACAGGCGGCAACAGTGAGAGATTTATTTCTGGAGAGATTCATTTTTTAAATTTGAAGCTCGAACTGTTTGGGCGTAGACCTGGAAAGTATGACAGAACTTTGCAGGCTTTGCATCTCTGGAGTAGATTGCAACTCCTCCCCCTTTGGTAGTTCTATCTTGACGGAAAATGTTGTAGTTGGGTATGGAAATGTCAGAATCTTTGGTGTCCTTCCTAAGCCAGGATTCAGACACAGCAAGGACATCAGGGTTGGCGGAGTGTGCTAAAGCAGTGAGTAAAATAAACTTATGGAGGAGGCTTCTGATGTTAACATGCATGAAACCAAGGCTTTTTTGGTTACAGAAGTCAACAAATGAGAGTGCCTGGGGACACGCAGGGCCTGGTTTGACCTCCACATCACCTGAGGAACAGAGGAGGAGTAGGATGAGGGTACAGCTAAAGGCTATCAAAACTGGTCGTCTAGTGCGTTGGGGACAGAGAATAAAAGGAGCAGATTTCTGGGCATGGTAGAATAGATTCAGGGCATAATGTACAGACAGTGGTATGGTGGGGTGCGGGGTCAGTGGAGGTAAACCCAGGCACTGAGTGATGATTAGAGAGGTTGCATCTCTGCACGTGCTTGTTATGCTGGGTGAGGTCACCGCATGCGTGGGAGGTGGGTAAAAGGAGGTATCTGAGGCATGTTGAGTGGGACTAGGGGCTCCGCAGTAAACTAAAACAATGATAACTATCCTAAACAACAGTATACAAGGCATATTGACATTTGAGAGAGACATAAAGCGAGGCATAACGCAATCACAGGTGTTGATTGGGAGAGCTGGCTAAGACAACAACAGGCTAGACAACAGCTAATTAGCTAAGTCAACAACAAAAGGTAAAATGGCGATGAATGGGCAGAGAGGGTTGGTTAACTACACACAGGGCCTGAGTTCGAGGCTGGGCCCACAGATAAACAAAAATAAACAGAATGGAGTACCATGATTAATGAACAGTCCAGCAGGCATCAGCTATGTAGCCAAGTGATCATAGGGTCCAGTGAACAGCAATAGATGGAACAGTTACTATGCTAGCACGTGGGCGACACAGCGCTTAACGTTAGCAGGCCGGGGTAAGTAGAAGCGTCTGCTCCGACGTCCGGCAAAGGCTGGTTGAGGGCACAGCGGATGGAGTTACATCGGCAGACCAGTCGTAGTGGTACGGCGGGGGGGGGGGCGTGTCGACAAAGGGGCCAGATGGCGAAAGAGGTAGTGTAGTTGTAGTTATTTCATTTGCTAGCCGGGAGATGCGCCAGGCTCGCGGCTAACTGGTGCTAGCTTCAGGGCAGGGGCGTTAGCCACTATAGCCACACGGTAGCAGATAGCTAGCAGTGATGATCCGATGCAAAGGTCCAGAGCTTACGGCAAGGATCCGGTAGTGTAGTGGATTCTAGCCATGATCAGGAGTAATGGTCCAGGGTTTACGGCAGGAATCCGGCTGTAGTGGCAGAAAACAGCCTGATACTGGCAGGCTGTCAAGTATTATCCAGGCTAAAAAACACCTGGTGTCTGTGCAGAAGGTAAAGGCCGCTAGCAGTGGCTGACAATGACTAAATAGCTAGTAGCTAATTAGCTGGTTAGCTTCTGATGGCTAGCTTCTGATGGAGGTTCTGGCTATAAGGTTATGACACACATCAACTCCATCATCCCAGTCACCCAAGACAAACTCCAATTTGCATACTGCCCCAACAGATACATAGACAATGCAATCTCAATTGCCCTCCACACTGCCCTCACCCACCTAGATAAGAGTAATACCTATGTGAGAAGGCTGTTCATTAACTACAGTTCAGCGTTCAACACCATAGTGCACTCCAAAACCTGGACCCTTACAAATCTGCTGGGCTAGACAATCTGGACCCTCTCTTTCTAAACCTATCTGCCGCCATTGTTGCAACACCTATTACCAGCATGCTCAACCTCTCTTTCCTATCGTCCGAGATCCCTAAAGATTGGAAGGCTGCCGTGGTTATCCCCCTCTTCAAAGGGGCTGACACCCTAGACCCAAACTGCTACAGACCTATATCTATCCTGCCCTGCCTATCTAAAGTCTTTGAAAGCCAAGTTAATAAACAGATCACTGACCATTTCGAATCCCACCGTACCTTCTCCGCTGTGCAATCCGGCTTCCAAGCCGGTAACGGGAGCACCTCAGCCACGCTCAAGGTACTAAACGATATCATATCCGCCATCGATAAAAGACTGTACTGCGCAGCCGTCTTCATCGACCTGGCCAAGGCTTTCGACTCTGTCAATCACCGTATTCTTATCGGCAGACTCAATAGCCTTGGTGTTTCTAATGACTGACTCGCCTGGTTCACCAACTAATTTGCAGACAGAATTCAGTGTGTCAAATAGGAGGGCATGTTGTCCGGAACTCTGGCAGTCTCTATGGGGGTACCACAGGGTTCAATTCTCGGGCCGACTCTTTTCTCTGTATATATCAATCATGTCGCTCTTGCTGTGGGTGATTACCTGATCCACCGCTACGCAGACGACACCATTCTGTATACTTCTGGCCCTTCCTTGGACACTGTGCTAACTAACCTCCAAACGAGCTTCAATGCCATACAACACTCCTTCCGTGGCCTCCAACTGCTCTTAAATGCTAGTAAAACCAAATGCATGCTTTTCAACCGCTCGCTGCCCGCACCCAAACCAGCCCGACTAGCATCACCACCCTGGACGATTCCGACCTAGAATTTGTGGACAACTACAAATACCTAGGTGTCTGGCTAGACTGTAAACTCTCCTTTCAGACTCATATTAAAACATCTCCAATCAAAAATCAAATGTAGAATCAGCTTTCTATTTCGCAACAAAGCCTCCTTCCCTCACGTCGCCAAACTTACCCTAGTAAAACTCACTATCCTTCCGATCCTCGACTTCGGCGATGTCATCTACAAAATAGCTTCCAACACTCTACTCAGCAAACTGGATGCAGTCTATCACAGTGCCATCCGTTTTGTTACCAAATCACCTTATACCACCCACCACTGCGACCTGTATGCTCTAGTCGACTGGTCACGATAACAACACCCACCCGTAGCACACGTTCCAGCAGGTATATCTCACTGATCATCCCCAAAGCCAACACCTCATTTGGCCGCCTTTCCTTCCAGTTCTCTGCTGCCAGTGACTGGAACGACTTGCAAAAATCGCTGAAGTTGGAGACTTTTATTTCCCTCACCAACTTTAAAAATCAACTATCTGTACATAGTCCATCTGTAAATAGCCCACCCAATCTACCTACCTCATCCCCATACTGTTTTTATTTTATTTACTTGTCATCATTTTTGCACACCAGTATTTCTACTTGCACATCATCATCTGCTCATTTATCACTCCAGTGTTAATCTGCTGAATTGTAACTATTCGCTCCTATGGCCTATTTATTGCCTACCTCCTCATGCCTTTTGCACACACTGTATATAGACTTTCTTTTTTCTACTGTGTCATTGATTTGGTTATTGTGTTATTGGCTTGTTTATTGTTTACTCCATGTGTAACTCTGTGTTGGTGTCTGTGTCACACTGCTTTGCTTTATCTTGGCCAGGTTGCAGTTGCAAATGAGAACTTGTTCTCAACTGGCTTACCTGGTTAAATAAAGGTGAAATAAAAAAAGAAAAAGAAAAAGAAAGTCCTGGACAATTGTTAGACTCCACCCACCCAAGAAATAGACTGTTCTCTATGCTTCTGTACGGCAAGCAGTACCGGAGCAACAAGTCTGACACCAACAGGCTCCTGAACAGCTTCTATCCCCAAGTCAAAAGACTGCTAAATATGGATACACAGACTATCTGCATTGACCCTTCTATGTTATGACACTCACAGGACTCTACACACTCACTCACACACACTCACACTGACACTCCAACACACACACACACACACACACACACACACACACACACACACACACACACACACACACACACACACACACACACACACACACACACACACACTTAATTTGCCCACACACATAACATGCACACACATTCATACTGACTCTATAAACACTCACACACACTCACATACAATCATCATATACGCTGCTGTTACTCTGTTTATCATATATCCTGATGCCTAGTCACCTTACCCCTATTCATATCTGCCCCTACTACTCCAGTATCCCTGCACAGTAAATATGGTATTGGAACTGACCCTGGAACTGACTCCGTATATAGTTTACTTTCTGGTGTGTTTTTGTTCTATTTTAATAATTTTATAGTACTACTGATATTAATTACTGCATTGTTGGGGAAGAGCACCTGATAATAACTTGAAACACAAACAGAGGGATAAATGGCATATATACCCAGAAACACAGCTATACAGGCCCTTGCTTCAGAACAAATGTACTGTGTAAGTTGAGACCCAATTGAAGGCAAGTGGAAGTGGGTTTTGTTCAGATTCTTGGAGCACACTGGTAGGCAAGAAGGCTCTCTAGGCTCTCTGCTCCCAGCCCCTGGCCTTTATTAACAGCCTGTCTTTAATGAGAAAATGAGGGGCCTTTACTCCAGGGCCTACAGGATCCTAAGGTGTGTGTGTGTGTGTGTGTGTGTGTGTGTGTGTGTGTGTGTGTGTGTGTGTGTGTGTGTGTGTGTGTGTGTCCATATGTACAGTATATGTACCTGTGTGTAAGTGGGTTGCCCATAGGCCCAGACAAAGCCTGGGGAACGGGTAAGTGGGTCGCCCACCCTCCACTGCACCCTCAAAGGATCCTCTCTGACTCCTGTCCCCTTTATTATTAGAGCTGTTCTGGGTGTGTGGGGACTAGAGGAAGCAATGCCGCTCCTTATAGACCCACAGCCATTAGAAACACTATCACAGTAGCCTGTTAGGAGCTCAAGGCCGGTAGATTGTATTTGGGTAAATGCTGAATGCTATTTTCGGCTTTTGCTCAAAGCAGTGGACAAAGGTAAAAACTAAACTAAAAAAAAGTTACATTTCAAAGCTCTTTATTTTGGACATGAAGTTTAAGAGCATGGTTGTACTTCTTCTATGATAATGTTTTTTAAATAAAGATCAATAGAGTTTCTTAGGTGTATGTTCTGCGGACAAGTCATACATACATTACAATTATATATTTGAGTTAATAAGGACTGAATGCTCAGGCTACCAAGCTTTGCTAGGACAAAGAGACACAACATCAATTAGCACTGAGGTGTGAAGCGAGAGGTGTCAAAGCCTTTGAACCCAACAAATGGCAGGCTACTCCACCCAGATCCACAGTCCAGAGGCCTTGAAGCCCCCTCCTGCTGTTCAAAGACCATCCACAGGCATTTCCTACAAGAAATCTGCCTCCAGAAATAAAAGTTTCTCCCAAGTGGGTGTAACACCTACTCCCATTGTCTGCTGCACTGCTGCTTGTATTCCACCTGGCAATCTGTTCACCGTCTGCCCTGGCCTGCGTCTGCCCTGGTAGTTCTGGAAAACATTTAACAACCTGGAGAATAAACCCTCCTCCTCACAGCTGCCCATGTCCCTTAAAGATGATGATGTGGTTGTTACTGACAAGAAGCACATGGCTGAGCTCTTTAATCACCACTTCATTAAATCAGGATTCCTATTTGACTCAGCCATGCCTCCTTGCCTGTTCAACATGTCCTCATCTCCCACCCCTTCTAACGCGACTATCCCCGATGCTCCTCCCTCTTTTTCCCCTGCCCCGCTACAAAGTTTCTTTCTGCAGGCAGTCACTGAGTCAGATGCCCTTTCTTCTTTGCCTCTTAAGGATACGCCCCTTTTTTTTCAATTTTCGCCTAAAATGACATACCCAAATCTAACTGCCTGTAGCTCAGGCCCTGAAGCAAGGATATGCATATTCTTGGTACCATTTGAAGGGAAACACTTTGAAGTTTATGGAAATGTGAAAGGAATGTAGGAGAATATAACACATTAGATCGGGTAAAAGATAATACGAAGAAAAAACCAACCGTTCTTTTGTATTTTTTTGTACCATCATCTTTGAAATGCAAGAGAAAGGCCATAATGTATTATTCCAGCCCAGGTGCTTTTCATGTTCAAAAGTGTGCACTCTCCTCAAACGATAGCGTGGTATTATTTCACTGTAATAGCTACTGTAAATTGGACAGTGCAGTAGGTTTAACAAGAATTTACGCTTTGTGCTAATATCAGATATGTCTATGTCCTGGGAAATGTTCTTGTTACTTACAACCTCATACTAATCACATTAGCCTACGTTAGCTCAACCGCCCCATGGAAGGGACACCGATCCTGAAGAAGATTTATCTTAAGGTTGCTGCCCCTATCATCGACAAGCCTATCTCCGACCTTTTTAACCCGTCTCTCCTTTCTGAGGAGGTTCCCATTGCTTGGAATGCAGCCACAGTTCATCCTTTATTTAAAGGGGGAAATCAAGCTGATCCTAACTGTTGTAGGCCTATTTCTATTTTGCCCTGTTTATCAAAAGTGTTGGAAAGACGTGTCAATAATCAACTGACTGCCTTTCTTGATGTCTATAGTATTCTCTCTGGTATGCAATCTGGTTTCTGCTCAGGTTATGGATGTGTCACTGCAACCTTAAAGGTCGTCAATGATGTCACCATTGCCCTTGATTCCAAGCAATGTTGTGCTGCTATTTTAATTGAATTGGCCAAAGCTTTTGATACGGTAGACCATTCCATTCTTGTGAGCCGGCTAGGGAATATTGGTGTCTCTGAGGGGACTTTGACCTGGTTTGTTAACCACCTCTCTCAAAGAGTGCAGTGTATAAAGTCATAAATATGCTGTCTCAGTCACTGCCTGTCACCAAAGGAGTACCCCAAGGCTCAATCCTAGGCCCACACTTCTCAATTTACATCAACAACATAGCTCAGGCAGTACGAAGCTCTCATCGATTTATATGAAGATGATACAGTCTTGTACTCAGCTGGCCCCTCCCCGGATATTGTGCTAAATGCTCTACAACAGGGGTGTCAAACTCAAATACCCAGTGGGCCAAAATGTAAAACCTGAACAAAGTCACGGGCCAACATTGAACAAATTAACCTTTTAATATGGACCCAAACAAGTTTTGCTTTAACATTGAATATGGAACAAGCATCGCTTATTACCATACAATATATAATTTAATAGTGGAGACATGCAAAATCGAATTTCAAATGAAAAAACACATCAATGGCATTCATTTATTAAATAAATAAAATGTAAATAAAAATTGTATGCCTCTTTTCTATTTGCAGCCTTCTGATTTAAATACCAAAATAAACTTTTTCCACTGGCTAATAATTTTACAAATAAAATGATAATAAATCAATCAACCATTCAAGCCCATGCCTTGTAGCAAGAAAAAGTGCATAAAGAAAACGTTAATTATTGCACACTGGTCTAACCTGATGTGCCCAAGCCAGATACCTGGCATCTCTTCTTGGATGCTAGTTCATCAATGTCTGGGCTCAAGCTCTGAGCTGAAGAAATCCTCAGTATCGAGCGAAGATGTTCATCAGTCAGACGTCTCCTGTGAGTTGTTTTGGTCATCTTCATCGAGGAGAAAAGTTGCTCGCATAGATAAGTGCTGCCGAACATGGAGAGCATCTGAGCAGCTTGGGTGCGGAGCTGAGGCATTGTGTCAGGGATGAACCGTGGAAACTGTGCGGCGCCCACAGCATCATACTTTGACTTCAGCGTGTCGTTGCACTGGAGTTCAATCAGCTCCATTTGGATGTTGGTTGGTGCATTTTCCACATCAACTGCGAAGGGATTACTAAGCAGTTCAAACTTGCATTTCTGGGCATCGAAGTCGGCAAATCGCTGGCTAAACTCAGCGGCGAGAACACTGAGTTTTTCAGCAAACTGTGCGCATGGGAACACGGCGGTAGAGATCTGCGCTTTTATGGATTGGCAGCAGGGAAAATGGCAAGGGTTTCCTTGCAGCATCTGATTCTCCCACAGGCACAGTTTAGTTTTGAAGGCCCTCACTGCAGCGTACATGTCTGTGATGATGCGCCCCCGCCCCTGAAGCTGCAGGTTCAGCGCATCGAGATGGCTCGAGATGTCACAGAGAAAGGCCAGCTCACACAGGAACTTTTGCTCCCGGAGCTCTGCTGTATCCTTCCCTTTGGTTTCCAGGAATTGACATATTTCCTCACGCAGCTCGAAACATCTGTTCAGTACTTTTCCTCTGCTTAGCCATCTCACCTCTGTGATACGGCACGTCTGCGTATTCCGAACCACACTCCTCCAGAAAAGATTTAAACTGGCGGTGATTTAGACCTTTGGCTCTTATAAAGTTAACTACCTGTGTTACTGTGGTCATAACATGTTCCATCTTTAGGGCTTTGGCACACAGTGCTTCCTGATGTATGATGCAGTGGTAAACAGTTAGCTCACCTGCACAGTTCTCTTCCCGCATCTTCTCCCGAACCATGCCCACCAGTCCACTCTTTTTACCGCACATCGTTGGCGCACCATCTGTCGTTAATCCAACGAGTTTATCCCACGGCAGCTTTATTTCAGTTACACATTTGGAAACCTCCTCAAAGATTTCCTTTCCTGTGGTTGTGCCATGCATTGATTTGAATCCTAATAGCTCCTCCGTAACACACAGATTTGAGTCCACTCCACTCCACTGACAGCTGAGCAGTATCAGATGCGTCGCAGCTCTCATCCACAGCGAGGGAGAACGCAACAAAATCTTTTCCCTTTTCCATCAGCTGGTCATACAGATTGGTGGCAAGATCACATGTGCGATCAGCTACTGTGTTCCTGCTCAGGCTCACGTTTGAAAATGCTTGTTTTTTCTCTGGGCATACGAGGTCACAAACCTTCATCATGCACTTTTTCATGAACTCTCCCTCATTAAAGGGCCGGGCTGATTTTGCGATCTCTGCTGCCACTATATAACTAGCCTTTAGTAGTAAGCTCTAGTAGTAATTTGGTATTGTCTCGCGGGCCAAATATAATTACCCCGCGGGCCAAATTTGGCCCACGGGCCAGAGTTTGACACCCATGCTCTACAACAAAGCTTTCCTAGTGTCCAACAAGCTTTCTCTTTTTTATTTATTTTTATTTATTTAACCTTTATTTAACCAGGTAGGCCAGTTGAGAACAAGTTCTAATTTACAACTGCGACCTGGCCAAGATAAAGCAAAGCAGTGCAAAAAAAACACAGTCTTACACATGGGATAAACAAATGTGCAGTCAATAACACAATAGGAAAATCTATCTACAGTGTGTGCAAATGTAGTAAGATTAGGGAGGTAAGGCAATAAATAGGTCATAGTGGAGAAATAATTACAATTTAGCATTAACACTGGAGTGATAGATGTGCAGATGATGATGTGCAAGTAGAGATACTGGGGTGCAAAAGAGCAAAAAAATAAATAACAATATGGGGATGAGGTAGGGTGGGCTATTTACAGATGGGATGTGTACAGGTGCAATGCTCAGTAAGCTGCTCTGACAGCTGATGCTTAAAGTTAGAGAGGGAGATACAAGTCTCCAGCTTCAGTGATTTTTGCAATTCGTTCCAGTCATTGGCATCAGAGAACTGGAAGTAAAGACGGCCAAAGCAGGTGTTGGCTTTGGGGATGACCAGTGAAATATACCTGCTTGTGCGTGTGCTACGGGTGGGTGTTGCAAAGCTAGGTGATTGTGTGAATATGTCTACCTTCACAGTAATGATGATACATTTGCCATGGTGGAAAAACATAGCGGTACTAAAACGAGAATTGATAAGAGAAAGAATAGAAGGAAGATAAAGATGAGAATATGTTGGACTGCTACTCACAAGACAGGAGGCCCTGGAGTAAAGTAATCTTCAGTCATTAGCAGCAGAGAACTGGAAGGAAAGGCGGCCAAAGGAGGAGTTGGTTTTGGGGATGACCAGTAAAATATACCTGCTGGAGCGCGTGCTACGGGTGGATGTTGCTATGGTGACCAGTGAGCTAAGATAAGGTGGGGCTTTACCTAGCAAAGCCTTATAGATGACATGGAGCCAGTGGGTTTGGCAACGAATATGAAGCGAGGGCCAGCCAACGAGAGCATACAGGTTGCAGTGGTGGGTAGTTTATGGCACTGTGAAAGACTACATTCAATTTTCTGAGTAGAGTGTTCTACTGAAGTCAAGGATCGGTAGGAAAGTCAGTTTTACGAGGATATGTTCAACAGCATAATTGAAGGAAGCTTTGTTGCGAAATAGGAAGCCGATTCTAGATTTAATTTTGGATTGGAGATGCTTAATGTGAGTCTGTAAGGAGAGTTTACAGTCTAACCAGACACCTAGGTATTTGTAGTTGTCCACATATTCTAAGGCAGAACCATCCAGAGTAGTGATGCTAGGCGGGCGGGTGCAGGCAGCAATCGGTTGAAGAGCACCCATTTAGTTGTACTTGCATTTAAGAGCAGTTGGAGGCCACGGTCAGAGTGTTGTATGGTATTGAACTCATCTGGAGGTTTGTTAACACAGTGTCCAATGAATTGCCAGAGGTATACAGAATGGTGTCGTCTGCGCAGTGGTGGATCAGAGAATCACCAGCAGCAAGAGCGACATCAGTAATATATACAGAGAAAAGAGTCGGACCGATATTTTAACCCTGTGGCACCCCCATAGAGACTGCCAGAGGACCGGACAACAGGCCCTTTGACACATTAAACTCTATCTGAGAAGTATCCGATAAGAGTGCGCTAATTGACAGAGTCGAAGCCTTGGCCAGGTCGATGAAGACAGCTGCACAGTACTGTCTTTTATCAATGGCAGTTATGATATCAGTTAGGACCTTGAGCGTGGCTGAGGTGCACCCATGACCAGCTCTGAAACCCGATTGCACAGCGGAGAAGGTATGGTAGGATTCGAAATGGTCGGTGATCTGTTTGTTAACTTGGCTTTTGAAGACTTTAGAAAGGCAGGGCAGGATAGATATAGGTCTGTCACAGGTTGGGTCTAGAGTGTCTCCCCCTTTGAAGAGGGGGATGACCGCGGCAGCTTTCCAATCTTTAGGGATCTCAGATGATATGAAAGAGAGGTTGATCAAGCTGGTAATAGGGGTTGCAATAATTGCGGCGGATAATTTTAGAAAGAGAGGGTCCAGATTGTCTAGCCCAGCTGATTTGTAATGGTCCAGATTTTGCAGCTCTTTCATAACATCAGCTATCTGGATTTGGGTGAAGGAGAAATGGGGAGCTTGGGCACATTTCTTGGGGGTTGCAGAGCTGTTGGCCGGGGTAAGGGTAGCCAGGTGGAAAGCATGGCCAGCCGTAGAAAATGTCTTATTGGTGGTGACAGTGTTTCCTAGCCTCAGTGCAGTGGGCAGCTGGGAGGAGGTGCTCTTATTCTCCATGGACCAAAACTTTTGGGAATCTGCAAGATGCAAATTTCTGTTTGAAAATGCTAGCCTTAGCTTTCCTAACTGACTGAGTAGATTGATTCCTAAATCGTGGGGGCTATTCGATGCTAATGCAGTATGCCACAGGATGTTTTTGTGCTGGTCAAGGACAGTCAAGTCTGTAGTGTACCAAGGGCTATATCTGTTCTTAGGTCAATTTTTTTTGAATGGGGCATGCTTATTTAAGATGGTGAGGAAAGCACTTTTAAAGAAAGCCCAGGCATCCTCTACTTACAGGATGAGGTCAATGCCCTTCCAGAATACCCGGGCCAGATTGATTAGAAAGGCTTGTTCGCTGAAGTGTTTTAGGGTGCGTTTGACAGTGATGAGGAGTGGTTGTTTGACCGCGGACCCATTACGGACGCAGGCAATGAGGCAGTGATTGCTGAGATTCTGGTTGAAGACAGCAGAGGTGTATTTAACCTTATTCTGAACACCTGCAAAACAGATGTTATGTGGTTTGCTCTGAGGGTTTAGTGCTTGAGGTAGTCACCTCGTACAAGTACTTGGGAGTATGGCTAGACAGTACACTGTCCTTCTCTCATCACATAACAAAGCTGCAGGCTAAGGTTAAATCTAGACTTGGTTTCCTCTATCGTAATCGCTCCTCGTTCATCCCAGCTGCCAAACTAACCTTGATTGTTGGATTACATGTTAGATATTCCTGCACGGTCGGAACTAGGAGCACAAGCATTTCGCTACACTCGCATTAACATCTGCTAACCATGTGTATGTGACCAATAAAATTTCATTTCATTCAGATGACCGTCCTTCCCATGCTAAATTACGGATACATAATTTATAGATCGGCAGGTAAGGGTGCTCTCGAGCGGCTAGATGTTCTTTACCATTAGCCAATCAGATTTGCCACCAATGCTCTTTATAGGACACATCACAGCACCCTATACTCCTCTGTAAACTGGTCATCTCTTTATACCCGTCGCAAGACCCACTGGTTGATGCTTATTTATAAAACCCTCTTAGGCCTCACTCTCCCCTTCCTGACATACCTACTGCAGCCCCTCATCCTCCACATACAACACCCGTTCTGCTAGTCACATTCTGTTAAAGGTCCCCAAACCACACACATCCCTGGGTCACTCGTCTTTTCAGTTCGCTGCTGCTAGACTGGACAGTTTTATCTCAATCTCTTCATTCAAAGACTCAATCATGGACACTCTTAATGACAGGTGTGACTGCTCTGCTCTACCTTCTTGCCCTTTGTGCTGTTGTCTCTGCCCAATAATGGTTGTACCATGTTTTGTGCTGCTACCATGTTGTGTTGCTACATGTTATTGTCATGTGTTACTGCCTTGCTATGTTGTTGTCTTAGGTCTCTCTTTATGTAGTGTTGTGTTGTCTCTCTTGTCATGATGTGTGTTTTGTCCTATTTTTATATGCTATTTATTTATTTATTTATTTTTAAATCAGAGCCCCCGTCCCTGCAGGAGGTCTTTTGCCTTTTGGTAGGCCGCCATTGCGAATAAGAATTGGTTCTTTAACTGACTTACCTAGTTAAATAAAGGTTAAATAAAATAAATACATATTTATCATATATGTTGACAGTCACATTTTCACCCACAAAAATGTGTACACACACACACACACACACACACACACACACACACACACACACACACACACACACTCTCACACACACACACACACACACACCCTGGCAGGCTGTTCCCACATTAACAAACAGAGCAGGTCTTTGTAGTGTATGGCTGTAGCACAACACCACAACACAAATCAGCAAGAGTCCCTGAGGTAACCTCTTTCCCTATCTGTATCTGTTACTGTCTCTACCCACTCTTTCTTTCTGACTCTTTTTCTCTCCCCCTTTCCCTCTCTCTTTCTCGCTCTCTCTCTCCATTTTCTCTCCCTCTGTCTTGTCAGCCATCAGGTCCTGACGTCTCCTTTTATGTTATCATGGCCAGTGAGTTCGGAGACAGAGGGAGAGATGGAGAGAGAAGGAGGGAGAGATGGAGAAAGAGACAGAGGGAGAGGGAGGGAGAGATGGAGGGAGAGACGGAGGGAGAGATGGGGAGAGAGACGGAGGGAGAGACAGAGAGAGACGGAGGGAGAGATGGGGAGAGAGACGGAGGGAGAGACAGAGAGAGACGGAGGGAGAGATGGGGAGAGAGACAGAGGGAGAGACAGAGAGAGACGGAGGGAGAGCTGGAGAGAGAGACGGAGGGAGAGAGAGACTGAGGGAGAGATGAGAGAGACGGAGGGAGAGACGGAGAGAGAGACGGAGGGAGAGACAGAGAGAGAGAGACGGAGAAAGATGGAGAGAGACGGAGGGAGAGACAGAGAGAGAGACGGAGAGAGAGACGGAGGGAGAGACAGAGAGAGAGACGGAGAGAGATGGAGAGAGACGGAGGGAGAGACAGAGAGAGAGACGGAGAGAGACGGAGCGAGAGATGGAGAGAGAGACGGAGAGAGATGGAGAGAGATGGAGGGAGAGACAGAGAGAGAGACGGAGGGAGAGAGAGACAGAGGGAGAGATGGGGAGAGAGACGGAGAGAGATGGAGAGAGTCTCAGAGGGCTTTGAGCGCTGTTTGATTCCTGCTAGATAATAGCTGGTTCGCTGTCAGCCACAGGATGAACACTTAAATCCTTAATCACTGCCTGTCCACTCACATGACACTTATTTTAGGATTTCTCTACCCCTTCTCTCTCACCATCTCTCGCTCAATTCTTCCCTCCCTCCCCCTCTCTCCACTAACATTAATCCCATAACAGAAAATAAGTTCCTTAGATGGGTATAGATGAGAAGGGGAAGAGCAGAGGGAGGTAATGTCAGCAGGGGTGAATAGGTGGATGGGAGGGAGCGAAGGGGAGGGGTTGAGGGGAGAGATTCTAAAAAAGACTATGTGTTGTGAGGTGTTGGTTTACTTGCTTAAGCCCTTCCTTTACTTTTGAAGAGAGAAAGGGGGGGCAGAAAGATTTAAGAGAAAGAGGAAGAGAGAGATGGCAAAGAAAGAGAGAAAGAGAAAATATAGAGAAATGGGAGGAGAGATAGAGTCGTGAGGAGAACCTTTCTCGTCTGTAGTCTGTCAGCCTCTACTGTACCTGTGTGATGAAGGAGAATAAAATCAGGAACGAGTGAGAGAAAATTATATATATATAGAGAGAGAGAGAGTACAAGCCTGGCCCTGGTCTGTGTGGCTGTCAAATGTCCTGTAGCTGTGACACGGTTGGTCTGCGGAGAGGAGAGTTTCTCTGTAACACACCAAGAACAGGGCCTTGATCAAGCAGCCAGACAGCCAGCTACTGTCACTCCTGACAGCCTAGAGACAGGCCTTCCCCTGGTAGACAAAGAGGCAGGTAGAGGGGGTGGAGGTGGAGGGTTGGATTAAAACTTTTGACTTCAGAGAAAGATTTTTAGGGAACTTTTAGACAAAAGTATTTTTCTGGGCCTGTTGGCGTCAAAGTTTTAGTAGTATATTTAAATGATCTGTGTTGTGTATGTTGAACGAGTGTATCTAGACATTTGTTGTTTGTGTCTAAAAGTGTGCATGCTGAGTAAGGGATTTTCGGCTGTGTGGTGCTTGTGTGTAGTGGAGGAGTGTGTATCGTCCCCCTTCTTGTTGTGTATGTGCTGAATGGAGTGTATTGTTGCGATGCTGTAAAAGTGCTCCTTCGCCTCATTTCCACAACTCTTAACCACTGACCTTATGGTTCTGCCTGGCACCACAGGCAGCAAATAGAAGAGGAACACAGTAAGGGGTCACACACGCACCATGGATGGAATTCCAGAGAGCAGGGAAGGACAGAGGTCACTCGCAATCACACAGAGAATCAGGAGTCTTAACACTACAGAGAGAGAGATAGAGAGAGAGAGAGAGAGAGAGAGAGAGAGAGAGAGAGAGAGAGAGAGAGGGCCTACAGCAGCACCTAGATCTTATGCACAGATTCTGTCAGACCTGGGCCCTGACAGTAAATCTCAGTAAGACCAAAATAATGGTGTTCCAAAAAAGGTCCAGTCACCAGGACCACAAATACAAATTCCATCTAGAAACTGTTGCCCTAGAGCACACAACAAACTATACATACCTTGGCCTAAACATCAGCGCCACAGGTAACTTCCACAAAGCTGTGAACGATCTGAGAGACAAGGCAAGAAGGGCATTCTATGTCATCAAAAGGAACATAAATTTCAACATACCAATTAGGATTTGGCTAAAAATACATGAATCAGTCATAGAGCCCATTGCCCTTTATGGTTGTGAGGTCTGGGGTCCGCTCACCAACCAAGACTTCACAAAATGGGACAAACACCAAATTGAGACTCTGCACACAGAATTCTGCAAAAATATCCTCTGTGTACAACGTAGAACACCAAATAATGCATGCAGAGCAGAATTAGGCCGATACCCACTAATTATCAAAATCCAGAAAAGAGCCGTTAAATTCTATAACCACCTAAAAGGAAGCGATTCCCAAACCTTCCACAACAAAGCCATCACCTACAGAGAGATGAACCTGGAGAAGAGTCCCCTAAGCAAGCTGGTCCTGGGGCTCTGTTCACAAACACAAACACACCCTACAGAGCCCCAGGACAGCAGCACAATTAGACCCAACCAAATCATGAGAAAACAATCCAATTTTGATAAACTCCCATATCTACTGGGTGAAATTCCACAGTGTGCCATCACAGCAGCAAGATTTGTGACCTGTTGCCACGAGAAAAGGGCAACCAGTGAAGAACACACACCATTGTAAATACAACCCATATTTATGCTTATTTATTTTATCTTGTGTCCTTTACCATTTGTACATTGTTAAAACACTGTATATATATATAATATGACATTTGTAATGTCTTTATTGTTTTGAAACTTCTGTATGTGTAATGTTTACTGTTCATTTTATTGTTTATTTCTCTTTATATATTCACTTTATATATTATCTACCTCACTTGCTTTGGCAATGTTAACACATGTTTCCCATGCCAATAAAGCCCTTGAATTGAAAAATTGAATTGAGAGAGAGAGAGAGAGAGCTTACAGCCTTAACACTACAGAGAGAGAGAGAGCTTACAGCCTTAACACTACAGAGAGAGAGAGAGAGAGAGAGAGAGAGAGAGAGCGTACAGCCTTAACACTACAGAGAGAGAGAGCTTACAGCCTTAACACTACAGAGAGAGAGAGAGCTTACAGCCTTAACACTACAGAGAGAGAGAGAGAAAGAGAGCTTACAGCCATAACACTACAGAGAGAGAGAGAGCATAGAGCCTTAACACTACAGAAAGAGAGAGAGCTTACAGCCTTAACACTACAGAGAGAGAGAGAGTACAGCCTTAACACTACAAAGAGAGAGAGCTTACAGTCTTAACACCACTGTGACTGACCCAAAATTAAGGAAAGCTTTGACTATGTACAGACTCAGTGAGCATAGCCTTGCTATTGAGAAAGACCGCCGTAGGCAAACACGGCTCTCAAGAGAAGACAGGCTATGTGCTCACTGCTCACAAAATGAGGTGGAAACTGAGCTGCACTTCTTAACCTCCTGCCCAATGTATGACCATATTAGAGAGACATATTTCCCTCAGATTACACAGATCCACAAAGAATTCGAAAACAAATCCAATTTTGATAAACTCCCATATTTACTGGGTGAAATTCCACAGTGTGCCATCACAGCAGCAAGATGTGTGACCCGTTGCCACGAGAAAAGGGCAACCAGTGAAGAACACACACCATTGTAAATACAACCCATATTTATGCTTATTTATTTTATCTTGTGTCATTTAACCATTTGTACATTGTTAAAACACTGTATATATATATATATAATATGACATTTGTAATGTCTTTACTGTTTTGAAACCTCTGTATGTGTAATGTTTACTGTTCATTTTTATTGTTTATTTCACTTTATATATTCACTTTATATACTCTCTACCTCACTTGCTTTGGCAATGTTAACACATGTTTCCCATGCCAATAAAGCCTTTGAATTGAATTGAATTGAATTGAGAGAGAGAGCTTACAGCCTTAACACTAGAGAGAGACACAGAGAGAGAAAGAGCGTGCAGCCTTAACATGACAGAGAGAGAGAGAGAGCATACAGCCTTAACACTACAGAGAGAGAGAGAGCTTACAGCCTTAACACTACAGAAAGAGAGAGAGAGAGCTTACAGCCTTAACACTAGAGAGAGAGAGAGAGAGCTTACAGCCTTAACACTACAGAGAGAGAGAGCTTACAGACTTAACACTACAGAGAGAGAGAGAGCTTACAGCCTTAACAGTACAGAGAGAGAGAGCTTACAGCCTTAACACTACAGAGAGAGAGAGAGAGCTTACAGCCTTAACAGTACAGAGAGAGAGAGAGCTTACAGCCTTACCACTACAGAGAGAGAGAGAGAGCTTACAGCCTTAACACAACAGAGAGAGAGAGCTTACAGCCTTAACACTACAGAGAGAGAGAGTTTACAGTCTTAACACTACAGAGAGAGAGCTTACAGCCTTAACACTACAGAGAGAGAGAAGTTACAGTCACAACACTACAGAGAGAGAGGGAGAGAGAGAGCTTACAGCCTTAACACTACAGAGAGAGAGAGCTTACAACCTTAACACAACAGAGAGATAGAGCTTACAGCCTTAACACTACAGAGAGAGAGCGCTTACAGCCTTCACACTACAGAGAGAGAGAGAGAGAGCTTACAGCCTTAACACTACAGAGAGAGAGAGAGAGCTTACAGCCTTAACACTACAAAGAGAGAGAGAGAGAGAGAGAGAGAGAGAGAGAGAGAGAGCTTACAGCCTTAACACTACAGAGATAGAGAAAGAGATTACGGCCTTAACACTACAGAGAGAGAGAGAGAGAGAGAGAGAGAGAGAGAGAGAGAGAGCTTACAGCCTTAACACTACAGACATAGAGAAAGATCTTACGGCCTTAACACTACAGAGAGAGAGAGAGAGAGAGAGAGAGAGAGAGAGAGAGAGAGAGAGAGAGCTTAGAGCCTTAACACTACAGAAAGAGAGAGAGAGAGAGCTTACAGCCTTAACACTACAGAGAGAGAGAGAGAGAGAGAGAGCTTACAGCCTTAACACTACATAGAGAGAGAGAGCTTACAGCCTTAACACTACAGAGAGAGAGAAAGAGCTTACGGCCTTAACACTACAGAGAGAGAGAGCGAAAGAGAGTTTACAGCCTTAACACTAGAGAGAGAGACAGAGAGAGAGAGAGCTTACAGCCTTAACACTACAGAAAGAGAGAGAGCTTACAGCCTTAACACTACAGAGAGAGAGAGTACATCCTTAACACTACAAAGAGACAGAGCTTACAGTCTTAACACTACAGAGAGAGAGAGAGAGCTTACAGCCTTAACACTAGAGAGAGAGACAGAGAGAGAGCTTACAGCCTTAACATGACAGAGAGAGAGAGAGAGCATACAGCCTTAACACTACAGAGAGAGAGCTTACAGCCTTAACACTACAGAGAGAGAGCTTACAGCCTTAACACTACAGAGAGAGAGAGCTTACAGTCTTAACACTACAGAGAGAGAGCTTACAGTCTTAACACTACAGAGAGAGAGAGAGCGCTTACAGCCTTAACACTACAGAGAGAAAGAGAGAGCTTACAGCCTTAACACTACAGAGAGAGAGAGAGAGAGAGAGAAAGAGAGATAGAGCTTACAGCCTTAACACTACAGAGAGAGAGAGAGCTTACAGCCTTAACACTACAGAGAGAGAGAGAGAGAGAGCTTACAGCCTTAACAGTACAGAGAGAGAGAGCTTACAGCCTTAACACTACAGAGAGAGAGAGAGAGCTTACAGCCTTAACACTACAGAGAGAGAGAGAGAGCTTACAGCCTTAACACTACAGAGAGAGAGAGTACATCCTTAACACTACAAAGAGACAGAGCTTACAGTCTTAACACTACAGAGCGAGAGAGAGAGCTTACAGCCTTAACACTAGAGAGAGAGACAGAGAGAGAGAGAGAGAGCTTACAGCCTTAACACTACAGAATGAGAGAGAGCTTACAGCCTTAACACTACAGAGAGAGAGAGTACATCCTTAACACTACAAAGATACAGAGCTTACAGTCTTAACACTACAGAGAGAGCGAGCTTACAGCCTTAACACTAGAGAGAAAGACAGAGAGAGAGAGAGCTTACAGCCTTAACATGACAGAGAGAGAGAGAGAGCATACAGCCTTAACACTACAGAGAGAGAGAGCTTACAGCCTTAACACTACAGAGAGAGAGCTTACAGCCTTAACACTACAGAGAGAGAGCTTACAGTTTGATTTGATTTGATTTGACTTACAGCCTTAACACTACAGAGAGAGAGAGCTTACAGTCTTAACACTACAGAGAGAGAGAGCTTACAGTCTTAACACTACAGAGAGAGAGCTTACAGTCTTAACACTACAGAGAGAGAGAGCGCTTACAGCCTTAAGACTACAGAGAGAAAGAGAGAGCTTACAGCCTTAACACTACAGAGAGATAGAGAGAGCTTACAGCCTTAACACTACAGAGAGAGAGAGAGAGAGAGAGAGAGAGAGCTTACAGCCTTAACAGTACAGAGAGAGAGAGCTTACAGCCTTAACACTACAGAGAGAGAGAGAGAGCTTACAGCCTTAACACTACAGAGAGAGAGAGAGAGCTTACAGCCTTAACACTACAGAGAGAGAGAGAGAGCTTACAGCCTTAACACAACAGAGAGAATCAGAGGAGGGGGAAGAGAGGAGGGTTGCAAAGGAAGCACAAAGTTGCTTCAGAAAATATGAAAATGCCACTGCTAGAAGGTGAATATCTGAGAGGCGTGTGTGAGTGAGTGTGTGTATCTGTTTGTGTATCTGTGTGTGTTTTTGTGTATCTGTGTGTGTATCTGTGTGTGTTTTTGTGTATCTCTGTGTGTATCTGTGTGTGTTTTTGTGTATCTGTGTGTGTATCTGTGTGTGTTTTTGTGTATCTGTGTGTGTTTTTTTGTATCTGTGTGTGCATCTGTAAAATGACTCCCAGTGGTGTACTAGCTGCCTAATCCACAAGAGTTCTTCATTTGCACATCTGTGTAGGATCATGAGGGTTCTGTCTATCTGTGTGTGTCAGCTGCAGGTCTATGGAGACTGCTTGTCTCTCTGCTCTCTCTGTCACTATGGGAGCATGCTCGCTTTCATCACACACACACTTAGAAGTGACAGTCTCGCTCCCTACAAAGAGTTATAATATCACCCAGAGACCTGTCCCACACAAACACACACACGCACACACACACACACACACACACACACACACACACACACACACACACACACACACACACACACACACACACACACACACACACACACACACACACACACTCACACACACACACACACACACATACACTCCGCTCCCTACAAAGGGATTTGAAATATCACTAGAGACTTCACTTCACTCCGCATTATTTCACATTATTCCTGCTAA